>NC_133335.1:220431561-220585295 GCF_042186555.1 Aquarana catesbeiana
TGAGCCCTTTATAGTACAAAAAGAACAGATAATCGCTACTATAAGGGGTTTATTTATACTGTGACACAGTGAAATTATTAATATATATTACTTAGATCATAAATATAATAATAAAAATATACCCAGAAGTGAGATATATGGGCATTTTAACTAGGAGTCAAACATGAAGCTATATGAAGAGTGGACGGTAGATATAAATCTTTTATATTAGAGTATTAGAGTAGAACTAAAAACTGAGAGACTTTTTTTTTTCATGAATATAATCATTTTAAATATAATGCACAATACAGTAAAACCTTGGATTGCGAGCATAATTTGTTCCAGAAACATGCTTGTAATCCAAAGCACTTGTGTTTTAAAGCCGATTTCCCCATAAGAAATAATGGAAACTCAAATGATTTGTTCCACAACCATTTATTCATAAGTCCTTCAGTTTAAAGTCCATATAAAAAGATTATAGCAATGTGATCAGGTTGTGTAACCATAAAATGTCCATCCACAAATGGAAGCCTCCACAACGGGATTAGAAGCAAATCCTGCAGGAGCTCCAGAGTATAAAAGAGAAGAGAGGCGCCTCCAAGTGTAGCAATATGGGGGGTAAAGCGGTCCACAGAGACCATCCACCGCACCGCCGGCTCTCACGGCTGTCAGTCTGCAATCGTGACCAAGAAGACCACCCTGCAGTAGAGCAATTGAACTGCTCGTGGAGCGCAACGTGGAAGGGACGACTTTGATGGCGGTAGATAGGATGGTCTATGTGGACTGTTTTACCCCGGATGCCTGCATACTTAGATGTGCCTGTTTTAATCATCAACCTTGCGAATTGCTAAATGTTGCAATTTCATTAAATGTAACCATATTTCTACACTTAGGCCTCTTTAGTACGGACTGTCCGTTCAGGTCCGCCTGTCAGTTTTTTAGACGGACCTGAACGGACACTCCATGGAGGCCTATGGAGCGTCGGATGTCAGCGGTGACATGTCCGCTGACATCCGACCCGCTCCGATCCGAAAAAGTGTAACGGAGGAAAACCCTACTTTTCCTTCCCTTTTCGGATCGGATGACGACGGACTCTACGGTCCGTCATCATCCGATCCCCCATAGGGGAGAGCGGCGCTCTGACAGGTCCGTCGCTGCACAATGTGCAGCGACGGACCTGTCATCTTCCTGCTGAAGCAAGCGGATGTTCACGGGGCGGATCATCACTGATCCGCCCCGTGTGAAAGAGCCCTTAGAGGCGCCTCTCTTCTCTTTTATACTCAGTTGTGACGTGATGCTACTTGTATATCAAGACATTGCTTGTATATCAAGTCAAAATTTATTAAAAAATGTTGCTTGTTTTGCAAAACGCTCTCAAACCAAGTTACTCTCAAACCAAGTTACTCTCAAACCAAGGTTTTACTGTACTGGCAAAAGTTTACTTTTTAAAGTCCGGCGCACCTGGCGGACAAAGTCAGTCGGAAAGTGTGCTGGACCAAGTATGCCAGAAAGTCCGATCGTGTGTATGCGGCATTAGTATCAACAGGCAGCCGCCGCTCCATTCGCACATAGTGCCAGAGGCGCAGTGGCGGCAGAGGACTGCGTCTGTGTCCCGACTCCCGAATGAGTGGAAGCAAGCAAACATTCATTGATGGGCACTGGTAGGCTGCATTAGTGGGTGCTGGTAGGCTGCATTGATGGGCATTGTAATGCCTTCTATTACCTCCAGTCTATCAGCCTCCAACCTTCTCTGGGTTCAGATGCTGATCTTCCCTGCACACAGTCTTTAAAGTGATATTTTTTTTTAAACAACAAACATGTTATACTTACCTGCTCTGTGTAATGGTTTTGCACAGAGCAGCTCTGATTCTTCTCTTCTGGGGTCCTCCACCAACGCTTCTGGTTCCCCCTGCCTTCAGAGTGCCCCTATAGTAAGCTGCAAAGTATAGTATAGAGTGCCCCTATAGCAAGGTAAAAAAAAAACTTCTGACTTTCGAATCACTCACTATTTCCTGCCCAGGACTACATGTCCCATGAGGCATTGCTCCTCACACATTCACATTTTCACTTACTGACATATATGGATGGTGTAATGAGCTGTATGTGTGCTGCACTGTATTTCCTGATATGTAAACAAATATTGCATTCTGTATGCAGGCCAACTAATCGGCTGGCTGATTCATCGATTATGAAAATAGTTGACTATTCATAAATCGATTAGTTGTTGATTAATCGATTAGTTGTTTCGGCCCTAGTTTAGGGTATGAGACGAGGTTCCATATACTTATGAAACATGAACAGCAGGTAGCAGATCAGGATCAGATGGCTTGAGGTGTCCAAAAGTTATTGTAGGCAGGCAGGAGGAATGGAGCAAAGATCGGAGTTTTAGGTGGCTCTTTGCAAGCAGAAGCAGCTGTGGTAAGATGCTTCCTTGTGACAGTCTGGTGGAAAAATAAAAAAGAGCATGCATGCAAGACTCCATCGGTGGATGAGGTCAGTGATGAGCCTTACAGATTTAGCCCCTTCTATGGTGGAAACTAGCAAGAAACAGAACATTTTCAAGGCACCCAATGCTTGGGAAGACTCTTGGAAGTCAAGGTAGCAGCATTACTTTGCTGGGGAAAAAATGTATTGTATGTGTACACACTATTACTATACTGGCACTACAGGCAGCCAAGTTAAAGGATAGGTTCACCTTTTGGAGCATGTTCCAGTACAGAACAACCCCCCAATCCCCTTGTGACAGCAGCTGGAGGTTCTTCTCCCCTGCAGCCGCTGTCACATTTAAAATCGACGCAGCTGTGCAGGGCTCCGCCCACACAGCCGCATTGTTCATGCACTGAGATCAGCGATTGAATAAACTACATTGCCACAGCTCCAGAGGGACTTGTAGTTTCAATGGGCTGCTAGTGTGCCGATCAACACGCTCGCAATCCATTTACACATCCTACAGCTCTGAAACTGACAGAGCTCTAGGCAGTGTCTGCAGGAGCCCGACACTGTGCCTGTGATCCACTGAAAGCAGGTGCAATGCTCTACAGGCCCCTGAAAAAATATGTGAATTTTTTTTTTTTTTTTTACAAAGGTGAGCTTTTAATATTCAGCAAAAGAAAACCGCAAGCAGCTTGTATAGAAAGGGAGAGATTACTGAGAATGCCAATATTGAGGAGTTCTGGGGATTAGGATTGTTATGCCCTGTACACACGATCGGACATTGATCGGACATTCCGATGACAAAATCCGTCAGATTTTTTTCCGACGGATTTTGGGCCAAACTTGTCTTGCATACACACGGTCGCACAAAGTTGTCGGAAAATCCGATCATTCTGAACGCGGTGACGTAATAAACACGTACGTCGGGACTATAAACGGGGCAGTAGCCAATAGCTTTAGTCTCTTCATTTATTCTGAGCATGCATGGCACTTCGTGCGTCGGATATGTATACACACGATGGGAATTTAAACGATTGGATTTTGTTGTCGGAAAATTTTATATCCTGCTCTCAAACTTTGTGTGTCGGAAATTCCAACGGAGAAAGTCCGATGGAGCCCACACACGATCGAAATTTCCGACAACACAATCCGATCGCACTTTTTCCGTCAGAAAATCCGACCGTGTGTACAGGGAATTAGAGTACTGTAGTCCAGCAGGGGAGACTTCAGGCAAGGCTGGCCAGGGCCAGTGCTACCACTAGGCAAATTAGACAGCTGCCTAGGGCGCCCAGCCACTGGTATTTCTACTCTCTTTTCTCTGCAGCAAGCAACTAAGTCTAATGCCGCGTACACACGAGCGGACTTTCGGGCATACTTGGTCCGGCAGACCAGAGTCTGCCGGACAATCCGCCCGTCTGTAGGCTCCGGCGGACTTTTTCCCAATAGCCCGCCGGACCTAGATTTGAAACATGTTTTAAATCTTTCTGTCGGACTCAGTTTCTGGCGGAAAGTCCGCTCGTCTGTGTGCTGGTCCGACGGAAAGCCCGCTCGTCTGTATGCTGGTCCAACGGACCAGATACAACGCAAGGGCAGGGTATTGCATTTCGCGCTCGCTGCAATAGGAAAAACAAATTTTCTTATTGCGACGAGCGCGGGGCATACCAGGCCCTTAGGTCTGGTATGGATTTTAAAGGGAAGCCCCTACGCCGAAAAACGGCTTTGGGTCCCCCCTAAAATCCATACCAGACCCCGATCCGAGCACGCAGCCCGGCCGGTCAGGAAGGGGGCTGGGGACGAGCGAGCAGGCCCCCCCCCCCTGAACCATACCAGGCCGCATGCCCTCAACATGGGGGGGTGGGTGCTTTGGGGGAGGGGGGCGCCCTGCGGGGCCCCCCCCACCCCAAAGCACCTTGTCCCCATGTTGATGAGGACAAGGGCCTCTTCCCGACAACCCTGGCTGTTGGGGGGAGGGGGCGCGTTTTTTTCGGCGTAGGGGCTTCCCTTTAAAATCCATACTAGACCTAAGGGCCTGGTATGACCCGCGACGGGGCTCGCAAGGTGTCAATCTCGCTGATAAAAGCGACAAGATTGACATCCTTTTCTAGTCCCGGCGCACCTGAGTCACGTTGAAAATGAACGGACTTGTCCGTGTGTGGGCAAGTCCATTCATTCTGAAAGTCTGCCGTAACTCCGGCGAAAGTCCGTCGGAAAGACGGGCGGACTTAGCCCGCCGGTAAGTCCGGTCGTGTGTGGGCAAGTCCATCCGTTTTAAAGTCCGGCGCACCTGGCGGACAAAGTCAGTCGGAAAGTGTGCTGGACCAAGTATGCCAGAAAGTCCGATCGTGTGTATGCGGCATTAGTATCAACAGGCAGCCGCCGCTCCATTCGCACATAGTGCCAGAGGCGCAGTGGCGGCAGAGGACTGCGTCTGTGTCCCGACTCCCGAATGAGTGGAAGCAAGCAAACATTCATTGATGGGCACTGGTAGGCTGCATTAGTGGGTGCTGGTAGGCTGCATTGATGGGCGCTGGTGAGGCTGCATTTGATGGGCGTTGGTGAAGCTGCATTTGATGGGCGCTGGTGAGGCTGCATTTGATGGGCGCTGGTGAGGCTGCATTTGATGGGCGCTGGTGAGGCTGCATTTGATGGGTGCTTCATTAAAAAGGTGGGGTATACATGGGCAGGGCAAAGAGGGTGGAGCCAGGGCGGCAAAATTAGGTTTTACCTAGGGTGTCAAGAATCCTTGCACCAGCCCTGAGGCTGGCAATACTGCCTAGGATTTCAGTACAGCAAAAGCAGCTTTCTACAGACAGGGCGCTTGTTGGACTTCTAGTAGGATCAACTGATATTTTTCTGTACATGCAAAGTTTTTAAATAGAGAACATGGGAAATGCACAGTAAAGTGTATGTACTATATAGTATATTTTCTTTGCTCGCACACACACTTTAAACATCTTATGCGTCACTCCTGTTTCCTACGTGACAGCGGCCTGTCTACGGCCAATCTATGCCTGCTACAAAACCTTCTACAAGTAGAACAATTCTCATTTATTTTAATTGTATATTTAGGCGATTTAGTGGAAGCATATTTAAAAAAGAAAAAACTGTATTACTAGCTCTAATTAATTTTTATACTTAAACTTCACATCTATTTCAGCCCCTGTGGTTCTCAAACACTAGCGGGGATGTTCAAAGCTTAGACTTGTGGTTAATTCTGCATTGGATTTGTGTGTTCGGCACTGCTGTCTTAATAAATAAGCGCTCGCGTCTGTCTGCCCGCTGTCGCAGCAGAGTTTTTGTAGTTGGTCACAAGTGATTTTACATAAACAATTCTAGACGGTAATTAACTTGCTGGCGTGTCTCACAGATGAAGTTTAAACTGCTGGTACAGAACCCCAGTGTGGTCCCCAAGCACATGGTGAACACATGTAGAGGCCCCACATGACAAACACACTTTGAAGTGTCTGTGTGAACGAGCCCTGAAACACCTTGGTGTCTCGCTTAAAAAGGTGCTCTCTGCTCCGACAGGGGAAATTCTACATTGCAAATGCATTGGAGACATGGAGCAAGATTTAACATAAGGTACTTCACATGTGGCAACGGGTGAGGAAAGCAGTAAGGTGGCATGGGGAGCTGAGCTGCTGAGAAGACAATCTCATTGATTCTGTAGCTACAGAGGGGCTCTTGTTTAACCGCTTCCTAAATATATGAAAATAAGTGTGTGTCCATAGCATGGTCATGGGCCATAACAGTGGAATTAATTTATCTTCTGAATATGGCTGCCTCATTAACAGAACTTATATAGCATTCATTCTCACCTTCTAAACCCCTGGTGCCCAAGCTGTGGCCCTGGGGCTGCATGTGGCTCTTTGGAACTTTTTTTGGGGCCCTTGTAGACACAAATGTGATTGTCCCTATTGCTGTTATAGCAGTGATTTATAGTAGTTGCACGGTCTCCAATCTAGGATTGTCCCCTGAAGCATGTCACCAGTCTCCAATCATCTCTTGTATTATGTCCACAGTCTCTGACCATCTCCTGCACCATGTCCACAGTCTCTGACCATCTCCTGTACCATGTCCACAGTCTCTGACCATCTCCTGTACCAAGTCCACAGTCTCTGATCATCTCCTGTACCATGTCCACAGTCTCTGATCATCTCCTGAACCATGTCCACAGTCTCTGACCATCTCCTCTACCAGGTCCACAGTCTCTGACCATCTCCTCTACCAGGTCCACAGTCTCCGACCATCTCCTCTACCAGGTCCACAGTCTCCGACCATCTCCTCTACCAGGTCCACAGTCTCCGACCATCTCCTCTACCAGGTCCACAGTCTCCGACCATCTCCTCTACTAGGTCCACAGTCTCTGACCATCTCCTCTACCAGGTCCACAGTCTGTGACCATCTCCTCTACCAGGTCCACAGTCTCTGACCATCACCTCTACCAGGTCCACAGTCTCTGACCATCTCCTCTACCAGGTCCACAGTCTCTGACCATCTCCTCTACCAGGTCCACAGTCTCTGACCATCTCCTCTACCAGGTCCACAGTCTCTGACCATCTCCTCTACCAGGTCCACAGTCTCTGACCATCTCCTCTACCAGGTCCACAGTCTCTGACCATCTCCTCTACCAGGTCCACAGTCTCTGACCATCTCCTCTACCAGGTCCACAGTCTCTGACCATCTCGTCTACCAGGTCCACAGTCACAGACCATCTCCTGTACCATGCCCACAGCCTCTGACCATCTCCTGTACCATGTCCACAGTCTCTGACCATCTCTTGTATTATGTCCACAGTCTCTGACTTTTATGTGTGGTGATGTAAGCGGCCATGGTTGAGGACCTCCAAATCAAGAACGCTGACCATTACTGTTCTAAACAGCCCTCAATATGAACCTTGAAAAAGCAGTGGATGGTATGAGCCCTGTACAAGATGTGCCCTCTTCCCAAGCCCACTAAAGCCTTAATAACACTCACTGGATCAAGAGAGGTACACTTCACAACACAGAATCATGTGACTAGAGTTGTTGGTTCCCTCTAGAAGCCTGATTGCTTGCTTGCTACAAAGGATCATGGGAAAAATTATACATACATACATTTGGGTGACCACTTGAGTGGAGACTCTGGTGTATTTAATACATTTCCAAAAGATGCCCCCCCCCCCCTTTTTATCCTTTACAGTTTCTAACTGACCCAATCCACCCAACAGTTGCACACTGGCAGGCTGAAGGGTTACAATATAGATATGATATCTGTGGCTAATACAGCCATTCTCATGTGTTATAAACTGCCTTTACTCCATGTTGTGAGATAAATGACAAAAGCCTCTTGTGATACATTAAAAAATCTAGTGAGTTATTTTTATTGAACAATTCATCAGTCTTGTAAAGCTTCGTATTTTTTCACCTTAATGCATCCTATGCATTAAGGTGAAAAAACACCTTGCACTCTCCGGCCCCCCGAGCCCCTGTTTTACTTACCTGAGCCCCGAATCTCCGTGGGCGCGATCCCGCGTTGCTTTCCCCCAGCTCCTGTGGGCTCTTGGTTGGACGATTGATAGCAGCGCAGCCATTGGCTCCCGCTGCTGTCAATCAAATCAATGAGGCAGCGCGCCAGGGAGTGGGGCCGAATGATACACTATGGCCGCCGACTGTATCACACGGGAGCATGCCCGCAAGCTAACCCCCTTGGGAGAGGGCTTCCCAAAGGGGGGTTAGCTCTTGCGGGGAGGAGCCGAGACAGCCGCCGAGGGACCCCAGAAGATGAGGATCGGGGCCACTCTGTGCAAAACAAACTGCACAGTGGAGGCAAGTATGACATATTTATTTTTTTTAAAACGAACCTATACAACCCCTTTAAAGTGAAACTAGAGAAAAAAAAAAAAAGTAAACAGGCAGGCTCTTTATTGCAGAATAATAAGTCATGCAATGTCTCTTCTGCAAAAAAGTACACTTACCTGCCTGTTTGCAATCCCCTGTAGAATGTACACTGAGCTGCAGTGTACAGGGAATTGCAAGAGGTTGATACCAGGTCGAATTTAGGTACTTACACTGCTTGTATTTAAAAAAATATCTTTCATGATGCATTAATGCATAAAGAGCTGCAATAATTTATGTCATTTATAACTACCCAGAGTTCAGCTTTAAAGTGGTTGTAAACCCCATTCATGAAATTTGACCTAGGCACATTTATCCGTAGTGTTTACTTGTCTCTCTCCAAAGCTCTAAGTGCCGTTTCTTTCTGGTGCTCCATTCTTCTGTTATCAGCACTTCTGTCAAGCTCTCCAACACACAAGATAACAGTAGCTGAAAATTTGTGTCGGGGAGGGAGCTTAGAGGTAGATTAGCAGAGAGCTTGTCTATTCATAATACCGCTCTGCAGGTTCCTTTGTTCCTCTGCGGAGGGCATGTGGAGGGGGGGGGGGGGGTACCATTCCTCCAATCAGCTCTCACACAGTGTAAGTGCAGCTCTCCACCCACTGCTGAAAGAGGAAGAAAGATTTCTAAAATGATCTGCACTTTTCAAAGAGTGTAGAAAAGGGAGTACAGCAGATATACATGTAAAACTCATGTGGGAGGATTTGTTTCATCTCCGTGTAGCATCTGAGGCTGTTCACTTCACTGGGTATAGGAGAGGGTTTACAACCACTTTGGGGGTTAATTCCACCTTTAGAACTACATTACATCCATATTTAGGGCATAACATTGCTACAAGAGGATCTCCCCCCAAAAGGCCCCCTCTGAAAGGGGGTGGGTGCTCTTCTTCCCTGCAGCAGCTGTTATGCCGCGTACACACGACCAGTTTTGCTGTCGGAATAAAACTCCGAAGGTTTCTCCGACGGAATTCCATTCAAGCGGTCTTGCCTTCACACGGTCAAACCAAAGTCCAACCAAAGTCCAACCGTCCAGAACACGGTGACGTACAACACTTACGACGGGACTAGAAAAAGGAAGTTCAATAGCCAGTAGCTTCCGTCTCGTACTTGCTTCAGAGCATGCGTCGTTTTTGGTCCTTCGGAACAGCATACAGACGATCGGTTTTCCCGACAGGAATTGGTTCCGTCTGAAATATTTATGTTCCATTTCTAGGATCGTCAGAATTTTCGAAAAAAAAAAAAAAAAGTCCGATGAGGCCTACACACGATCGGAATAGACGATGAAAAGCTCCCGTCTGACTTTTTCTGTCGGACATTCCGCTCGTGTGTACGCGGCTTTAAAATCGGTACGGCTGCACAGCCATGTCAATCATTCACAAAGATGCCATCGCAGCAGAAGGACTTAATAATTCTCAATGGTATACAAGTGTGGGAATTACCGCAACCGTAGTCCATCAACACTTCCTCCATCTCTCTGAAAGTCCACACCTCGGTACGGACATAGAGCTGGAGGAGGAGTCTGCAGGAGATTTGCACTGATCGTGGATGCAATGCTTTGCATGGTCATTTGCAAAAAATAAATAATTGCACATTTTTTCCTGCAAAAAATATGTGGATTTCTGATTATTTATTTGCTAAGGGTGGACTTACCCTATAAAAGTTTGGTTATTTACAGAAAAGCCTGTACATAAATGCAAAACATTTTCCTCGAAGGTCTGAAAACCTACAATGTTTTAGTAGAATAGGAATCATCTATTCGTCTACTTACCCCTTTGCTCCAGTGACCCAAAATGAACAACAGTAGCTGGAAAAAGGTGTGCCTGAGGGTGAGAGGACATATACATTTATATCACGCATAACCACGCATTTTACTTTAAAACAGAAATTTTTTTCACCTTTTCTAGCTGTAACGTTTTAGCTGTGAAATCATTTTCTCAGTCATGTATTAATAACGGTACCTCCATTCCCCCCTTTCCATGAATCTGTGTACCCCCAGCATATTTTTTGAGGGCCTCTGCCTGTAGGTACCAGTCATATGCAGGGCAGATAAAGACTGCCATAGCCAATGCACACAGGGTCATTATTCTCTGCATTTATAGCACCGTATTGTAGAAAACTGTAGATACTAGGGTTGCACCGATACTAGTATCGGTATCAATACTGAGTATTTGCACAAGTATTGGTACTTGTGCAAATGCACCGATACCTGAAACTGATACTTTCAGGCTCGGTTCATTGAGCTGTCAGTGGGGTCTCCCCAGTGTTAAAGAAGTCTGGTAATTGGAGCTGTCAAAAAAAAAAAAAAGCAGCCGGCAATGTTTATTAACAACATTGCTCAGCCCTGAAACACTAAAATAAAAAGAAACATTGTTTTTTTTTGTATCTTTCTGTTTCTTCATCTGCAGATCAAAGGGATGAACAAATGTTCCTCTGTTTAACCCCTTATTAACCCTTAATTTACTCCCTATTCTCCTCCATTTAATTATTATTTTCCTGCTTTTTTTTTTTTTTGTTCACGTCTATTTTATAAACCATAAACAATTAAAACTTTTTTTTTTGTTTGCTTTGTTAGTAAATATTTTACACATATATATTAACATATAATTTACACATTTCACATTGAAAAAGTGCTAAATTTAAAAAAAATCAATTTATTTCATTTGCAAATAACTTTTCAATGCTTTGTACCATTGCTGACAGCTGAAGTTAAAACAAAACAGTTGTGGTAGGTATCGGTAATTGCTATCGGTACTCATTAAAAAAATAGTATCGGTGCATCCCTAGTAGATACAGAATCAAAAAATTAAGTGACAGAATTTTAAGTTACTCATTTTTTATTTTTGAGGTTGTGAAGTACAATAATGCCGCCCACCAATTTTTTTTTCTTCTGTGGTCTTGAAGCCATGTGACCCCCAACTGCCTCTGATTTATTTCTGATTTTTATACAGTTACAGTCAAATCTATGTAAAAATTTGTAGACATTTGTCCTGGCATTTTGGCAGGCGCGCTTTTCCGGAGGTGTAGTAAGCGTTTTTAGCTGCAGGAAAAAGCAGGGACGGTTCAAACAGAATTCCTGGCTACATAGATTATTCACAGTATATGAAATGGAAGAAAAATCGTCCACTACTTTTTTTCTTGACAAAACACATATTTAACCACTTCAATACCGGGCACTTCCCCAACTTCCTGCCCAAGCCAATTTTCAGCGCTGTTACTTTTTAAATGACGATTGCGTGGTCATGCTACACTGTACAAATTTTGTATAAACAAAATTTGTATCATTTGGTCCCCACAAATATTTTGGTGATCACCTCTGCAGTTTTTATTTTATGCTAAACAAATAAAAAAAAAAAAAATAAAAAAAGTTTTCGTTTCTGTTATAAAATTTTGTAAATAAGTAAGTTTTCTCCTTCACTGATGGGCACCGATGAGGCTGCACTGACTAGCACTGATAAGGCGGCACCGATGAGGTGGCACTGACGATGGGCAGTGATATGCAGCACTGATGAGCATTGATAGGTGGCACTGATGGGCACTCATAGGTGGCACTGGTGGGCACTGATAGGCGACACTGATGGGCACTGAAAGGCGACACTGATGGGCACTGAAAGGCTGCACTGATGGGCACTGAAAGGCTGCACTGATGGGCACTGAAAGGCTGCACTGATGGGCACTGAAAGGCTGCACTGATGGGCACTGAAAGGCTGCACTGATGGGTACTTATGATGGGTAACTCCCCTTCCCCTCATCTAACAGTGCTGGTTCTTGGTAATTGGCCAGTTATGCAACCAGGCTGTCACATGGGAGTGGGGAGAGGGTCCAAAAATCTGTGCAGGTTTTTAAGTGGAGACTTGGAGCTTACACACAGAGCTACGTTTCCTTGCTTCCAACAGATCAACAGGAGTGTAAAAGCAAGAAGAGTGCGTGCAAATGGGGAAGGCAGGGGCTAAGTCCCGGTTCACACTTGTGCAATGCGGGAAACCCTGCGATTCAGTGCCGGCTCCCGCATCGCACCTGAATCTCACACTGGTTCACAATGACAGCTGCAAATCGCTGGAGGTGACAATGTACAGTTAATGACACCTCCAGATCCGTCAGCAGATCGCAGTGCGAACTGTCAAATGGTGCAGGAATCGGATCGCATAGGTGTGAACACCTATGTGATCCTATTTCAGTGCGGACCAAAAAAAGGGTCCTGCATCATTTGGTGTGAATGCGATTTCATTTAATTCAAATTGCACAGACATCACATGTGATTTGTACAGCATTGTGATGCAAATCACATGCCATGTCTGTGTACACACAAGTGTGAACCCAGCTTAAGTGAAACTGCTCCTATGCCCTGCACAAGCAGAGCGCAGGTTCTCTTTATATTCCAATAGTTTTTATTGAAATAACAAGATTTTGTATTGTAAATTATATCAATAGAATAGTTTAAACAAATGCCCAAGTCATTGCAAGTACAGAAATATACTTCCTTCAAAAGGCCAACAGAGATAATATTTCTTACCGTTAGGTAGGAAGAGCTCAGCTTTGAATACTCTCTTGAAACAAAGTTCTAACAAAGTTAACAGTAATAATAATGAGGTAGTGATCATTAGCAAAAGAACTGAAAAAGTCATGCTTGGTCCACTAGGGATCAGCTGCAAAGCAGTCTTGTTGTGGAAATTTTTATAAGATATATTTAATATGTATTGTCACAGTGTCTCCCAGTGTTAGTTCTCCTGCAGCCCACTCTAAGGAGCGGACTGGGGCAGACTGATGCTGGTACTGATGCTGGTACTGATGCTGGTTGAGACCCGTTTTGGTAGTGGAAAGCTTCTTGAGGATGCAAAGAAGTGTTTGCAGAGTGGGGATATGTCCGCCAACGAAGGGCCCCTGTGCAATGCACTGACGATCGTCTGGGGGGGATGTGTTCACTCTGCAAAGACATTATCGTTTATGGGGGATGTGCGCTCGTGTCTCCCGTGTGTCTGATCAACATGTAGGGAGGCTATGGCGTGTTCCTGCAGATAATCTCCCATCCTCAGGAATGGTAGAATAATCTGGGTATGCATTGTTCTCTGAACAGTGCAGAATAAGGATTCACGCCAATGGTGAAAACGGCAGTCTTTGAATTGTTATGGTCGGGGACAGCGTCCATGATTTCAAGGCCAACTATTTGGCTTCCTTTGTCTATATAGTTGATGATGGCTTACAGGTACAGGGGGCGGGAAATCATACACACTGCCCCTGCCCAGACACGCCCATAGACTCCCATAGTCATTGTTCATTGGTTGAGATTTGTATAACTCTCCTTGTTTGAAGAAATGCCTTTGCTTGATTGGCTGATTGTGAAACCATCAAACTCTATTGTTAATTACTCTAAATAAACAGAACACAGGCTCGAGAGGGACAGCCGAGCTGTGAAGCGAAGGATGTAAGGATGGTGATCATGTCTGTTTACAAGGGAAGATACGGGAAACAGGGGTTTACTAGGATGCATTATACCAAGAAGCTGAAAGGGCGCTCTATTAGCGCAGGAGACATGGATTACGTGCCGCGTATAGTGGAATTTGACAGTCTCAATTAACAAAATATGATAGCAGGTTCTCCTTAAAGCTGAACTTACACTGAGCTTAACCTTAAGGCCTCTTTCACATGAACGATCCGTTCAGGTCCGCCTGTCAGTTTTTTAGGCGGACCTGAACGGACCCTCCATAGACCTCTATGGAGCATCGGATGTCAGCGGTGACATGTCTGCTGACATCCGACCCGCTCCGATCCGAAAAAGTGTAATGGAGGAAAAACCTACTTTTTCATCCGTTTTCGGATCGGATGACGACGGACTCTACGGTCCGTCATCATCCGATCCCCCATAGGGGAGAGCGGCACTCTGACAGGTCCGTCGCTGCACAGTGTGCAGCGACGGACCTGTCATCTGCCTGCTCAGTGGGGATCCACGGAGCGATCCCTGCTGAGCAAGCGGATGTTCACGGGGTGGATCATCACGGATCCGTGTGAAAGGACCCAAAGTGATTGTAAGGGTTTGTTTTGTTTTTTTGTTTTCTTTAAATTACAAACATATCATACTTACCTCCACTGTGCAGCTTGTTTTGCACAGAGTGGCCCCGAACCTCGTATTCTGGGGTCCCCTGGCGGCTCCTCCCCACATCAGATAACCCCCTAGGCGAAGCGCTCTCCCGAGGGGGTTACCTTGGGGGCGTGCTCCCGAGTCCAGCATTCCGCGTCCATAGCCGCCGAATGTATGACTCGGCCCGCCCCCCCCGGCGCCCACATCATTGGATTTGATTGACAGCAGTGGGAGCCAATGGCTGCGCTGCTAACAATCTATCCAATCAAGAGCCAAGATTCCCGGGCAGAGAGACAGCGTGTCCCTGCCGGGTCAAGTTCCAGGTCTCAGATAAGTAAAACGAAGGGGGCTGGGGGGGGGGGGGTCACTGCCAGGTGTTTTTTCACCTTAATGCATAGGATGCATTAAGGTGAAAAAACATAAAGGTTTACAACCCCTTTAAACTGAACCATCTTAATTTATTACTGTAATGCAATTAGGGTGCAAATAAAGTAAATAAATATACTTCTCTTTTATTATTTTTTCCAGCTAACAAGTACTGCAAGAGTAAAAATACCCTGTGCTGGCAGCACATATGAGAGTCGGACCACTGCTCTCACACATTGCAGCAGGCCAGCTCTGCAACGTTCCAACACGCCGCTCCTGATCACTGCTTCAATCAACATTCTTGCTCAAGGCACTGTTGACTAGAGGACCTTGGCAGATCACTGGGGAGCCAGGCTGCTGCGTTCTATCTTATAGTCATGGTCAGACTCTCCCATGTGCTGCATCACAGTAATAAATCAAGAGGGCTCAACTGGACTTTAGGCTTCCTAAATGCAGAGACTCATTATGTGAAGGCAATCAGAGCAGCAATTTAGAAGACTGAGAAATCCCTGTTGCTGTTGGTTATTTAATTATTCTCATTGCCTTCTAAAGACATAAATGTGATGGCATAGGGACGGGTATATTCCATGGCCTGGCTGTGGTTAATCCAGGCAAACAGTGAAAGTGAGGGACAATGTAATACGAAGAGGACACCTGTTATTTTCCCATCACTGCTACACATATCATTACAAAGTCATATAATTCCTACTCTTCAAATTGCACCGTTCCTTTCTCTCCCCTCTAAGTGCGGATCAGGCTGTCAAGCTCTAAAAATCTATTTGAGTGCTTTGATATTTTTATGACTCATTTAGAGTGGACTTGTCACTTGAAAACATCTTCTGTTACATAAAATTGTGTTCAGATTACAGTAAAAAAAAATATTATTAAATATTATTTTTTTAAACTGGCTTCTACCTAAAACCAAGTCTAACTGGCTAAGGGCCCTTTTGCAAATAGACACTAAGGCCCAGTTTTAATATGTATAACCGCATGCATTTATGTGGATTTTTGCTCATCCGTTATGCAAAGATCACAGAACTGTTTGATACCTGCATTTTGGGCTTACCCTTCATTTCAACGGACCCACTTTTTTTTTTCCCTAATATAAAAAAAGGCATGTTATACTTACCTGCTGTGTGCAATTGTACAGAGCAACCCTGATCCTCCGCCGCTCTCTGGGCTCCTCCTCTTCTGCATGTACCACCATAGGAAGCCACCTTCTATGGTGGCACAAGTGCGGGCTCTCAAATGACAAAAGAATACCTGTGCACTCCCTATGTAAATAAATCTACATTTGCAGTGTCAATAGAAATGGATTGGTTATACCCAATTTGAACATAAAGTATAGATAAGACTAAAATAAAATGCAAAACAAACAAAGCGGTTGCTGCAACACCTAATGTGTTCCCACAGTGTAGTGATCAAATTATATAGATAAAGTTTTGTAGCCTTGAAGTATCACAATAATCTTCGTAGCAATCATAAACCAAGGTACTAAAACAAATATAGACACATTCGTTTACATAAAAAAACAGAAATGAGAAATTATGTATAAGTGATATAGTCCATAATAACATATATATTTAGGTACTATATCCTCAAATGTGTCAAAAAATAGTCCACTTCCTCCGAGTATTTAAATACACCTTGAAGTCAAAACTCCATAGAGGATATGATGATCCTCAGATCACAGCAATCTCCTTCCTCCTCCGTCAGCTACTCAATTCATGGGGTTCTTGTCCCTTTAAGGTGCCAATATTGCACACATTAGAATGTTAGGACAAAGCAAAACAACCCCCCATAGTGTAGTATTAAAAGCATTACAATTTATTTGTTAAAATAACTCGTACATCAATCAAGAGTTAAAACCACATTTATATCATTCATATACAGTAATACCTTGGATTACAAGCATTATTTGTTCCAGAAACATGCTTGTAATCCAAAGCACTCGAAAATCAAAGCGAGTTTCCCCATTAGAAATAATGGAAACTCAGATGATTCGTTCCACAACCACTGCTGGTGCATGCAGTACTGTATGTGGCCAGAGGTGCGGGGGCGCTGGAGACACTCAGGAACTGTTGACACTTTAGGGTGCTCCGGCACACGTTACGCCTGCCCCACCTAGCTGGGAGCGTCTCAGAGCATCTCCGAGTTCTCCAGTGCCCCCGGACCTCTGGCCACATAAGGTAATACATGCACCAGCGGCTTGAGTCCTGCTCGTCTTGTGAGACGGTGCTCACTACACAAGTCAAGATTTAAAAAAAATATAGCTCATCTTGCGAAACGCTTGTATACCGCGTTACTCGCAAACCGAGGTATCACTGTACTCCGCATCTGTCAATCTATTGCATCACTTCCGGTCCAGGATGCCCTACTACGCGTTACGTCACACCATGTAACTTCATCAGGGGACTCCCGCTGCTGCCAAGAGCCAATCAGGAGTGAGAGTCCCCGAAGAGCCGAGGCTCTCATGGACATCGCTGGATCTAGAGGGGGCCCAGGTAAGTATTAAGTGGGGGCTGGAGGGGATGATGCACACAGAAGGTTTTTTACCTTCATGCACAGAATGCATGAAGGTAAAAAAAACTTGTACTTTTTGAACCATTTTAACCTCTTCGGCTCCGGAAGGTTTACCCCTCCTTCATGACCAGGCCATTTTTTGCGATACAGCACTGCGTTATTTTAACTGACAATTGCATGGGCGTGTGACGCTGTACCCAAAAAAATGTATGTCCTTTTTTCCCACAAATAGAGCTTTCATTTGGTGGTATTTGATCACCTCTGCATTTTTTAATTTTTTGTTCTATAAACAAAAAAAAAAACACAACAATTTTGAGAAAAAAAATAAAAAAATAATATTTTTTGCATTTTGCTATAAAACACATCCAATTAAAAAAATGTAAATAATGCAATTTCTAAATCAATTTAGGCCAATATGTATTCTGCTACATATTTTTCGTAAAAAAAAATTCCCAATAAGCGTATATTGATTGGTTTGCACAAAAATTATAACGTCTACAAACTACAGTGGAACCTTGGATTACGAGCATAATCCGTTCCAGCTTGTAATCCAAAGCACTCGCATATCAAATCGAGTTTCCCCATAGAAGTCAATGGAAAACGAAAATAATTTGTTCCACATTGACTTCTATTGCATGCAATACCACATGGGGCCAGAGGTGGGGGGGCGCCGGAGAGACTCGGAAAAATACTCGGAGAGCACTCGGATGCACTAGAAAACCCTCGGAAAGGTTCAGAAACACCCGGGAACTGAGTATTTCCGAGTGGTTCAGAGTATTTCCGAGTGGCTCCGAATGGCTCTGAGTGTCACCGCGCCCGCGCACCTCTGGCCAAATTTGGGAATGCACACCGCAGATGAAAGAGGGTTTCTGATCAAGAAAACTGTGGAGGGTGTGCCACATCCCAAATATACCAGGAAAGAGGAGAAGGGTTCAATCATTGTTGATCACTATGCATTTACATTTTATAGATATTACATTTTCTGTGAAAATCCCTGATGAAGGAGACAGCATCCATCTCTGAAACGCGTCGGGTTCAGGAAGTTATATCTTTCTTTGCATCTTTTGTATACACTATCCACGATCATGTGCAATATTTTATATATGTTTTTCAATAATTGTTTCATACTTTTCTATTACTCCTCTTCGTTTTTGAGGTAGTGCCCTAAAAGTCCCAACTCTAGGGGGTTCTCCTCTTTCTCTGCACGCCGCAGAAGCTTGAATCCTATTTGTTTTGCGAGGCAACACTCCCAAACCGAGTCAGGATTAACCGCTTCAGCCCCGGAAGAATTTACCCCCTTCCTGACTAGAGCGTTTTTTGCGATTCGGCACTGCGTCGCTTTAACTGACAATTGCGTGGTAGTGCGACGTGGCTCCCAAACAAAATTGACGTCTTTTTTTTCCCACAAATAGAGCCCTTTTTTTGGTGGTATTTAATCACCTCTGCGATTTTTATTTTTTGCGCTATAAACAAAATAAGAGCGACAATTTTGAAAAAAAACGCATTATTTTTTACATTTTGCTATAATAAATATCCCCCAAAAATATAAACATTTTTTTTCCTGTTTAGGCCGATACGTATTCTTCTACATATTTTTGGCAAAAAAAAAAAAAAAAAAAAAATCGCAATAAGCGTTATTGATTGGTTTACGCAAAAGTTATAGCGTTTACTAAATAGGGGATAGTTTTATGGCATTTTTATTAATAATTTTTTTTTTTTACTAGTAATGGCGGCGATCAGCGATTTTGTGACTGCGATGTTATGGCGGACATGGCGGACATTTTTGGGACCATTGTCATTTATACAGCGATCAGTGCGATTAAAAATGCACTGATTACTGTGTAAATGACACTGGCAGTGAAGGGGTTAACCACTAGGGTGCGGGGAGGGGTTAATCAGTACTAGGGGAGTGTTTTCTAACTGTAGGGGGGAGGGGCTGTATGTGTCACTAGACTGATCACTGCTCCCGATGACAGGGAGCAGTGATCAGTGACACTTGTCACTAGGCAGAACGGGGAGATGCCGTTTACATCAGCATCTCCCCGTTCATCCTCTCCGTGAGGCGATCGCGGGTATCCCCGCGGCGATCGAGTCCACGGGACCCGCGACCCGACTCACGTAGCTCCCGACTGGCGCGCACGCAATGGCACGGCGGGGAATTCAAACGGACGTACAGGTACGCCCATTTGCCCAGCCGTGCCATTCTGCCGACGTACATCGTCGTGCGCCGGTCGGGAACCGGTTAAGGAAAAAAAAAAAAAAAAAAAAAGCTTGCATTGTGAAACGCTCGTTAACCGCGCTACTCGCAATCCGAGGTTCCACCGTATGTAATGGTGGCGATCAGCGATTTTTAGCGAGACTGCGACATTGCGGCGGACAAATCTGACACTTTTTGGGGACCAGTGACACCAATATAGTGATCAGTGCTAAAAAATTACACTGGCAGGGAACCGGGTTAACATCAGGGGCGATCAAAGGGGTAAATGTGTTCCCTGGGAGTTCTTGCTAACTGTGGGGGAGGTGCTTTGACGGGGGGGGGGAAGACAGAGATCCATGTTCCTGCTTAGCAGAAACACAAGATCTCCATCTTCCCCTCTCATAGAACGCTGATCTGTCTTGTTTACATAGGCAGACCGCCGTTTGTATTACTCAGAGCTCCTGCAGATGAATGAAGCTGAAAACGGTGGTGAAGATGATTATTATTGGGCAAGAGAAGCCCTATCAGGGGTATCTGCTGCTTTGTTTTAAATGGCAATGTGATGGATTCCCTATAAAGCAATTTTTACATTTCTTCATTCTGCAGTGTTGTAACAGATTTATAGAAATGAGCCCAGGTCCTAGCTTACTCGATATGCCACAGGGTGGATAAAAATCAATAATTAAAAAAAATAAAAAAAGAATTTTTTTAATTTAAATCAGCTTTTTTTGATTTTTATCAAATTTATTTTAATAAAATGCTTTTGGAGTAAAAATCTACCTAAAGATAGCTTTTTGATTTAAGATACATTAATAATTTAGTTTATTCTGCATGAAATGGAGCTAAGTAATGTAGCATGATGCTGTATATTCTGCAATATTTACATTTTTGGTAAACTCATTCAATGAATACAAGCTGAGATAACATGCACTGCATTGATGCATTCACACAATTTCTCAGTAACCATGAGATAAAACAAAGTTCAGGAATATTCCTTTATCCCATTGTTTTGCAAATCTAGGTACACTGCAAACTGTATGATTGAATCGGTTCTGATATCACCGTTTTACTAACCCGACAGATTATTATTCTAAATAAGAAACCTTCATTTTGTTTGCAAATATTAAAGATTCTAACTACCAGCAAGAATCAGTCCTTACATTTAAAGAGCACCTGTCATTTCAGATCCATCATGGCAGCGGCTGTTAGCGGGCATCCACTCACCTGCTGCCGCCACGTCCCTCACCTTGTTGTGTCACTGCCGCATCACCAGCCGTCCTATTAAAGTGAATGGGACTGTCGGGGAGTTAACAGGGGGTCAGAGGAGGAGCCGCTGCGGGACAGAGATGACAGTTGCTCTTTAAAAATTAGCATTTAAAATCAAGTTCATTTAAATCAAGACTTTTTACAAGTGATGTAAAGGGGTTGTAAAGGTTTGTGTTTTTTCACCTTAATGCATCCTATACATTAAGGTGCAAAAACACCTGTCAGTGACCCCCCAGCCCCCCCCCCCCCCCCGTTTTACTTACCTGAACCCTCAAACTTGTCCCACGGGGACACGCCATCTCTCTGCCTGGGGGTCTCGGCTCTTGATTTGATTGATAGCAGCGCAGCCATTGGCTCCCGCTGCTGTCAATCAAATCCAATGACACGGGCGCCAGGGGGGGACGCCGAATGCTGGGCTCGTGAGCGCGCCCACAAGGTATCCCCCCCCCCCCATGAGAGCGCTTCTCCCAGGGGGTTATCTGATGTGGGGAGGAGCCGAGAGAGACGCTGGGGGACCCCAGAAGAGGAGGATCGGGGCCAATCTGTGCAAAACGAGCTGCACAGTGGAGGTAAGTATATGTTTGTTATTTTTTTTTTTTTTTTTAAACTAACCTTTAGTACCACTTTAAATCAAATCCAGGAAAATGGTGAAAGAAACTGCGCTAAAAACCCAGTGTAAATAAAATACTGTGAAAAGCAGCAATCCTCACAAAAACATCAATTGTAAACAAGCATAAGAAAAATAAAACATAGTGAATAATTTACAATGAAGAAAAATTCATATGGTGATCATAAATAAATCAATGTGCAGAACTTAGTGATAAAAAAGAAAAGTCCATAAAATGAAACATCAATTAAGTGTTATAAAAAATCCATAAAGTAAAACATCAGTAAAGTGTTATGAAACGTCCAAATCACCAACAATAGGTAAAAAAAGTCCAAGTGATAAAAAATGGAGATCTGTGACAGCAGGGAAGGGTCCACCACCAGATATGGAAGGGGTTGCTCCTTACCAGAAGGCCATGACCCCCCACTACAGAGGATCACAGCAAACAGAGATCTTTAAAGCCAAAATGGGAATTATCAGCAGTGTCCACCAGAGGTCATCTCGTCAGCAGCCACTCCAACGACCCGGGGCATAGATACCATAAAATAAAAGGGACTCACATAGTGTAAAACCACTTACATTTAATAAAATAGATTAAAATACGGATGTACACTTACAGAGTGTCAATGGATAAACAGCCTTAAGTCCGGCTCCGTGGCCACCGGAGCTCGGACAAACCCGTCCTACTGGGAAGCAACTCGCTTGGGGGTGACGTCAGCGCGTCGTCTGGCTCCTCCCTACGCGTTTCGTGACATCATCAGCCCCTGGAAGACGTGATGATGTCACGAACGCGTAGGGCGGAGCCAGACGACGCGCTGACGTCACCCCCAAGCGAGTTGCTTCCCAGTAGGACGGGTTTGTCCGAGCTCCGGTGGCCACGGAGCTGGACTTAAGGCTGTTTATCCATTGACACTCTGTAAGTGTACATCCGTATTTTAATCTATTTTATTAAATGTAAGTGGTTTTACACTATGTGAGTCCCTTTTATTTTATGGTATCTATGCCCCGGGTCGTTGGAGTGGCTGCTGACGAGATGACCTCTGGTGGACACTGCTGATAATTCCCATTTTGGCTTTAAAGATCTCTGTTTGCTGTGATCCTCTGTAGTGGGGGGTCATGGCCTTCTGGTAAGGAGCAACCCCTTCCATATCTGGTGGTGGACCCTTCCCTGCTGTCACAGATCTCCATTTTTTATCACTTGGACTTTTTTTACCTATTGTTGGTGATTTGGACGTTTCATAACACTTTACTGATGTTTTACTTTATGGATTTTTTATAACACTTAATTGATGTTTCATTTTATGGACTTTTCTTTTTTATCACTAAGTTCTGCACATTGATTTATTTATGATCACCATATGAATTTTTCTTCATTGTAAATTATTCACTATGTTTTATTAGCATTAGCGCAACCTCTTATTTTTCTTAAATCAAATCCACCCTGATATGCCAAATAGCAAACGTCAGACTTGCCATTTCTCGATGAACCACAAGCTTTCGCTCTTGTAGTAACGATCGGGTATACCTGGTCGGTAACTCAAAGCACACACCAATTACGCATGGGATGCCGTGGACCTCATCTCTGGATAGAGGACTGCGCTATCAGGTCAGATGAGAGCAGCACATAAAAAAGGGACAGCGGCAGCCCCCCCCCCCCCCTCCTCGGTATGGGGGCTTTTTAACATTTCCCTTCTACTTTTTTTTTCTCAATCCGTATTGTGTAAGGTTGCATGCCATCGAGAAAACAAAAGACAGCTTTCCGTAAACTTTAATTACAGCGTACCAGACATGGTCAAAACTCAGAGAGGGAACACTCGCCAGAGCTTTGATGTTTCAGCTGTAGGGATTTCACTATTTAGAGAAAAAAAAAAAAAAAAAAAAGGGACAGCTTAGACAGGGCCCCCTCGCTTCCCCTCGCTTCCCCTGGAAACACACTAGCCCCCTTTTAAACAGCCTTTCTTTTATGCGCTCTAGAGGCTGGAAAAATGAGGTTTGTGTAGCGTGTTAGTACTGGAATTTTTTAATAACCTCCTCTCTCCTCTTTACTCTTCCCCCCCAATTATCGTGGTGAATAATTAACATAGTGAAGGAGATAACTAAATCCAGCATCTCCCAAACTGAAAGATCTTTAGTTCAAAGCGTGTCCCTTTTTTTTTTTTTTTTCTTTCCTTCTTCTTGTCCGTTCCCCCTGGTGCCGCCACTAAAAACTTCCTTGTCAGTCAATCTCTGGGCAAACACTTCAAAGCCTCGTGAGCGAAAAGGCCCGAGGGTCAGGGAGAATTCAACACAGGGAGGAACGGCCGGGCCCAACATACAACCAAGCTAGAGGAACACAAAAGGCGGAGGGGGAATACTGCGACACTGAGCAAGAGACACAGAGGATAAAGTCAGAAGGGTGGAAACAAAAAGCAGAAATATAAAATAAAAAAACAGAAAAGTAACACAGGAAAGAGGATTAAAAAAAAAAAGTTTAGGGTAACTTTGCAAAATTTTAAACTTTAGAAGTACCTGCTGAGCAATGCAGTGTTTTTTAATCTATGTATTGCCATAGTGCACCAGTCCATGATGGTGACCAGGGGAATGCTTTTATCTTACCTCTTTGTAATGTTGAAGATACAGTACACTCACCGGGCACTTTATTATTAGGTACACCTGTTCAATTGCTTGGTAACACAAATTGCTAATCAGCCAATTACATGGCAGCAACTCAACGCATTTAGACGCAGTGGTGGCTGGTGCTCAAACCTTTTGGGGGGGGCGCAAACTGAAAAATTCTGAAAACCCCCCTCCCATCAATTGCAGACACTGTGCCCATCAAATGCAGCCACTGCGTCCATCAAATGCAGCCAATGTGCCATCAAATGCAGCCAATGCAGCCATCAAATGCAGCCACTGCGCCCATCAAATGCAGCCACTGCGCCCATCAAATGCAGCCACTGCGCCCATCAAATGCAGCCACTGTGCCCATCAAATGCAGCCACTGCGCCCATCAAATGCAGCCAATGCGCCCATCAAATGCAGCCACTGCGCCCATCAAATGCAGCCACTGCGCCCATCACATGCAGCCACTGCGCCCATCACATGCAGCCACTGCGCCCATCACATGCAGCCACTGCGCCCATCACATGCAGCCACTGCGCCCATCACATGCAGCCACTGCGCCCATCACATGCAGCCACTGCGCCCATCACATGCAGCCACTGCGCCCATCAAATGCAGCCACTGCGCCCATCACATGCAGCCACTGCGCCCATCACATGCAGCCACTGCGCCCATCAAATGCAGCCACTGCGCCCATCAAATGCAACCAATGTGCCCATCAAATGGAGCCATTGTGACCCCCCCGCCCGCCGTCTGACCAGCACCTACCCCATCTTGGTGGCAGGTCAGGCAGCGGCAAGCTGTGTCCTCCATGCGCCTCTTCTTTCTTCCTGCTAGGCGTCCAAGAGGAGTGCCAGATATTTCAGCCAATCAGGTGACGGGTATTAGACCCGAGCTTCCCGATTGGCATAGAGGCTGTTCAGTGTTAGAAAAGCGAATATTTATTTGCTTTTCTAAACACACCTGGGTGGGCTCGTAGCGCACAAGTTCCTCCTATTATGAAGCCTATGGCTCTAATTAGGTGCTTCAAATAAAAACCCCACCGCTGTAATTCAGGCACCCGGCGTCCTAAAAGCGGCCAGACACCTGAATAGGGGGTGTCCTCATGCCTGAATAGGGGGTGGCCGCAGTGGCCATGGATAGATTCATGCTATGCATGAATCTATCAATTATACATATAGGGGAGTGGCGTAATAGAGGGGGCGGTGCCCGTGCGCCCTTAATGGACGGGCCGCCACTGTTTAGATGGGGTGAGACTACTTGCTGAAGTTCGAACTGAGCATCAGAATGGGGAAGAAAGGGTATTTAGCTAACTTTGAACGTGGCATGGTTTTTGGTGCCAGACGGGCTGGTCTGAGTATTTCAAAAACTGCTGATCTACTGGTATTTTCATGCACAACCATCCCTAGGTTTTACAGAGAATGGTCCAAAAAAGAGTAAATAAAATATCCAGTGAGTGGCAGTTGTGTGGAGGAAAATGCCTTGTTGATGTCAGAGGTCAGAGAAGAATAACCACAAATAACCAAGGTATGCAGAATACCATCTCTGAATGCACAACACATCGAAGCTTGAAGCAGATGGGCCACAGCAGTAGAAGGCCACACCGGGTGCCACTCCTGTCAGCTAAGAACAGAAAACTGAGGCTACAATTCGCACAGGATCACCAAAATTGGACAACAGAAGATTGGAAAAATGTTGCCTGGTCTGATGAGTCTCGATTTCAGCTGCGACATTCAGATGGTGGGGTCAAAATTTGGCGTAAACATAAAAGCATGGCTCCATCCTGCCTTGTATCACCGGTTCAGGCTGGTGGTGTAATGGTGGGGGGCCCCTTAGTACCGATTGAGCATCGTTTACACACCACGGTCTACCTGAGGATTGTTGCTGACCATGTCCATCCCTTTATGACTACAGTGTCCCCATCTTCTGATGGCTCCTTCCAGCAGGATAATGCACCATGTCACAAAGCTCCAATCATCTCACCACTGGTTTCTTGTCCAATGGCCCACACACTCACCAAGATCTCAACCCAATAGAGCGCCTCAAAAGGAAGGGGAGGCGGTGGGGAGAGAGAAAAAAGAAAGAAGCAGACCCACCTATCACACAAGTAAGGAGCATTATATGCATTAGAGTTAAAAAAAAAAAAAAAACCTTTTGCATGCAGTTCCCCCCAGCCCCTTCTTATACATACCTGAGCCCGATCTCGATCCAGCGATGTGCACAAGAGCTCTCTCCTTCCTCATTGGCTCAGACACAGCAGCAGGAGCTGTTGGCTCCCGCTGCTTTCAATCACAGCCTGTGGAGGAGGGAGTGGGGATGGGGCTGCACCGCACTGTGTGTCTACGGACCTGCACAGCCGGCTCAGGAGCGAGCACACATAACAAGTGGTTACTATGGGGGGAATACACATATTCACCAGCACACCATTGATCTTCAATTGCAGGCCAAAACGTTTATTGCAGAGAGATAACATCACAAAAAAGAATAAGTATACTTATTCTTTTTGTGATGTGATGCACTTCTTCTTTTTGTGATGTAATAGCACTAAATAAACTGGCATTCTGGAACTGCCCATACAGTAATTAGACAGGTAGTTCCAAATTCCACATATTTGAACCACCTAAAGCCTAGTACACACAGGCTGAATGTCAGGCGACATTGGATAGTTTTTATTAAACATTCGGCTTGTGTGTATGGCAGCCAGTCTGACAGAAGTCGGGCGTTTGTCCGGCTTCTGTCGGACGAGCATGCTGGAAAACCAGCAGCTGACCGGCTCCCGATCAGCGCTCTCAGCCAATAGCTGAGAGCGCTAACAGGAGTGTTCTGGGGGGGTCCCCCTGCCAGAACACAAAAGAAGAGCAGGGGGGATCGCAGCACTAACGTCCGACCATTAGTACAGCGGCTGTGTACCATGTTTTAGCACTATTAGCATGCAAACTGGCCACAGAGGACGGCTCCAACGCAAATCTGACACAAAGACCATCTTTGTAGAACAGTTCCTGCTTATGGTGTCTACATGTCCCAAATATTGGGATTTGTGTGGCCACATGCTTTCTTAAAATACAGCTCTACCTTTCTAAAAAAAAAAAAAAAAAAAAAAAAAAAAAACACAATAACCATCACTAATCACTGTTTAAACCCAACTGCACTAATTGTGGCTTGAATATGCTAATTTGGCCAAAAATTTAGCCCTAAAAGGCCAGCTTTAGCTTTGCTATCAGTCAGCACAATGCAACTTAGGGGGCGGACATAGACATCATTTTTCAGTGTGTCAGGTCCAGGGCAAGTAAAGAAGGTAAAAGCAAGGGATTTGGATTGATATTTGTATTATTTTAAACAGCTAGTGGAGCTCTTGGCTTCTTGTCACGCGTATGTCTATTTACAGCTCGATGAAAACTTCTGCGTAAAAGCTCTATAGCTCAAGCTGCAGTTTACACTTTCACAAGACTGAGTAATAATTACAGTGTCTTGTTTTATACAGCTCAGAGGAAAGAGAGAGGGAGAGAAAGAGAGAAGGGGGGGAGAGAGAGAGGAAGAGAAGGGGGGGAGAGAGAGAGGAAGAGAAGGGGGGGAGAGAGAGAGGAAGAGAAGGGGGGAGAGAGAGAGGAAGAGAAGGGGGGAGAGAGAGAGGAAGAGAAGGGGGGAGAGAGAGAGGAAGAGAAGGGGGGAGAGAGAGAGAGGAAGAGAAGGGGGGAGAGAGAGAGAGGAAGAGAAGGGGGGAGAGAGAGAGAGGAAGAGAAGGGGGGAGAGAGAGAGGAAGAGAAGGGGGGAGAGAGAGAGGAAGAGAAGGGGGGAGAGAGAGAGGAAGAGAAGGGGGGAGAGAGAGAGGAAGAGAAGGGGGAGAGAGAGAGGAAAAGAAGGGGGAGAGAGAGAGGAAAAGAAGGGGGAGAGAGAGAGAGGAAAAGAAGGGGGGAGAGAGAGAGAGGAAGAGAAGGGGGAGAGAGAGAGGAAAAGAAGGGGGAGAGAGAGAGGAAAAGAAGGGGGGAGAGAGAGGAAAAGAAGGGGGGAGAGAGAGAGGAAAAGAAGGGGGGAGAGAGAGAGGAAGAGAAGGGGGAGAGAGAGAGGAAGAGAAGGGGGAGAGAGAGAGGAAAAGAAGGGGGAGAGAGAGAGGAAAAGAAGGGGGGAGAGAGAGAGGAAAAGAAGGGGGGAGAGAGAGAGGAAAAGAAGGGGGGAGAGAGAGAGGAAAAGAAGGGGGGAGAGAGAGAGGAAAAGAAGGGGGGAGAGAGAGAGGAAAAGAAGGGGGGAGAGAGAGAGGAAAAGAAGGGGGGAGAGAGGAAGAGAGAGGGGGGAGAGAGAGAAAGAGAGAGAGGGGGGAGAGAGAGAGGGTGGAGAGGGAAAGGGGGGAGAGAGAGGGAAAGGGGGACGGGGGAGAGAGAGGGAAAGGGGGAGGGGAAAGGGGGGGAGAGAGAGGGAAAGGGGGGAGAGGGAGGAGAGAGGGAAAGGGGGGGAGAGGGAAAGGGGGGGAGAGGGAAGAGAGAGGGAAAGGGGGGAGAGGGAAGAGAGAGGGAAAGGGGGGGAGAGGGAAGAGAGAGGGAAAGGGGGGGAGAGGGAAGAGAGAGGGAAAGGGGGGGAGAGGGAAGAGAGAGGGAAAGGGGGGGAGAGGGAAAGGGGGGGAGAGGGAAAGGGGGGGAGAGGGAAAGGGGGGGGAGAGAGAAAGGGGGGGGAGAGAGAAAGGGGGGGAGAGAGAAAGGGGGGGAGAGGGAAAGGGGGGGGAGAGAGAAAGGGGGGGGAGAGAGAAAGGGGGGGAGAGAGAAAGGGGGGGAGAGGGAAAGGGGGGGGGAGAGGGAAAGGGGGGGAGAGGGAAAGGGGGGGAGAGAGAGGGAAAGGGGGGGAGAGAGAGGGAAAGGGGGGG
The DNA here is from genome assembly GCF_042186555.1 of Aquarana catesbeiana. Taxonomy (NCBI): domain Eukaryota; kingdom Metazoa; phylum Chordata; class Amphibia; order Anura; family Ranidae; genus Aquarana; species Aquarana catesbeiana. The sequence continues at coordinate 220,460,334 of NC_133335.1, forward strand.
GAGAGGGAAAGGGGGGGAGAGGGAAAGGGGGGGAGAGGGAAAGGGGTGTAGAGAGAGGGAAAGGGGGGGGAGAGAGGGAAAGGGGGACGGGGGAGAGAGAGGGAAAGGGGGAGGGGGAAAGGGGGGGAGAGAGAGGGAAAGGGGGGGAGAGAGAGGGAAAGGGGGGGGAGAGGGAAAGGGGGGGAGAGGGAAAGGGGGGGAGAGGGAAAGGGGTGTAGAGAGAGGGAAAGGGGGGGGAGAGAGGGAAAGGGGGACGGGGGAGAGAGAGGGAAAGGGGGAGGGGGAAAGGGGGGGAGAGAGAGGGAAAGGGGGAGAGGGAGGAGAGAGGGAAAGGGGGGGAGAGGGAAAGGGGGGGAGAGGGAAGAGAGAGGGAAAGGGGGGGAGAGGGAAGAGAGAGGGAAAGGGGGGGAGAGGGAGGAGAGAGGGAAAGGGGGGGAGAGGGAAAGGGGGGGAGAGGGAAGAGAGAGGGAAAGGGGGGGAGAGGGAAGAGAGAGGGAAAGGGGGGGAGAGGGAAGAGAGAGGGAAAGGGGGGAGAGGGAAAGGGGGGGAGAGGGAAGAGAGAGGGAAAGGGGGGGAGAGGGAAAGGGGGGGAGAGGGAAAGGGGGGGAGAGGGAAAGGGGGGGAGAGGGAAAGGGGGGGGAGAGAGAAGGGGGGGGAGAGAGAAAGGGGGGAGAGGGAAAGGGGGGGGAGAGAGAAGGGGGGGGGGAGAGAAAGGGGGGGAGAGGGAAAGGGGGGGGAGAGGGAAAGGGGGGGGAGAGGGAAAGGGGGGGGGGAGAGGGAAAGGGGGGGAGAGGGAAAGGGGTGTAGAGAGAGAAAGGGGGGGAGAGAGAAAGGGGGGGAGAGGGAAAGGGGGGGAGAGGGAAAGGGGTGTAGAGAGAGGGAAAGGGGGGGAGAGGGAAGGGGTGTAGAGAGAGGGAAAGGGGGGGGAGAGAGAAAGGGAAAGGGGGGGGGGGGAGAGAGAGAGAGAGAGAGCGCGAGAGAGAGAGAGAGAAAGGGGGAGAGAGAGAGAGAGAGAGAGAGAGAGAGAAAGGGGGGGAGAGGGGGGGAGAGAGAGAGAAAGGGGGGAGAGAGAAAGGGGGGAGAGGGGGGGAGAGAGAGAGAAAGGGGGGAGAGAGAAAGGGGGGAGAGGGGGGGAGAGAGAGAGAAAGGGGGGGAGAGAGAAAGGGGGGAGAGAGAGGGGGGAGAGGGAGAGAGAAAAGAGAAGAAGAAGAAAAATAGATGGGAAATAAAATAATTTGAAAAGAAATAAGAAAGAAGAGAGAAAAAAATGAAAGGGAAAGAAGAGAGAAAGAAAAGAAAGAAAGAAGAGAAAGAAAGAAAAGGGAGAGAGAGAAGGAGAAAAGAGAAAGAAAAGAAGAGAAAGAGAAAGAAAAGAAGAGAAAGAGAAAGAAAAGAAGAGAAAGAGAAAGAAAAGAAGAGAAAAAGAAAGAAAGAAAGAAAGAAAGAAAGAAAGAAAGAAAGAAAAAAAAGAGAAGCAAAAAGCAAAATAAAGAAAGAACAAAGAAAGAGCTAAAGAAAGAAAGAGCATTGAGGTTCCCCTTTAGGACTGCAGAGATATCCTGTTTTCGGACACATCAGACCTGACCCATAGACTTGCACTGACATGGACCATTTCTGTGCATGTCTAACGAGCAAAAATAGCTGCTGCCCACTTCAAATATACTCAAACTAAACATAGGAATCATGTTTTTTAAAATGATAATCACATCATTGTATGCAACTTAGAAAAAAAAAAGTTTCCCTTTAAAGGGACACAAGGGTGGTAATCTGTGGATCTGTCAGCAAATATATGTTTGTTTCTGGAGACATACACAGCTCTGATGTACTAGAACAACAATACAATCAAGTGTCCGTGAGGAGCAAAGAGTTGGTGGCATGTGAAGCATTCTTTCCATCCCAGGGTGGGGGCTGATTAAAGTGCCACAGGTCTGTTTAGTTTTGATGTTTGAAGATCAATGAGAGGCAAAGCACTTCAAAGGGCCAGTGGGAAGACTGGCAGTATCCAGAAAGCAAACATTTAGAGACACATCCGAGGATCTGAAAGGGGAAGCCAGCTTTGAAAATGACGTTAAAGGCTTGAGCGATGGCTTCACAGAGCACAGATCAAAAGCTTCCAGACAGGAAGGAACCACCAGCGAAACGGCGGAGGGGAACCAGAGCACCGAATCGCAGGCATCCAGAACGATCAATGCTATAATTATGGGGGTCTGCGGACAGGGCGAATCCGAGGGAGACCTCGACGAGGCTCCAAGCATTTTAATTATTAATATAAAAAAGGGAAACTATTAGAGTGTGACATCAGCCCCGAGTCCGCTTGTAATGAAATAAACAAGGATATTTTTGGACGACAGGCTGGCATTTATTAAAACTTAATTAGGAGGTGAAAACGCTAAACAAACTGCACAAAGCACAATAAAGAGTTCTATGTACGCAATGAAATTATAGTTGTATCACATTAAAAAGTTAAATGACTGAACGAGACACTCATACAGCGAACGCAAACCATTCATTTGGCAACCAATAAAAAAATTTTAATTTTCACCTTCTTTCATGTTTTTGTTTTCATCTCAGTGCTGCCGATCTCTTGAACCCTCTTTGCAGCCACTTCTACTCCAATGGCGGCTGCATGTAATTGCTTAGAACTGGTTTTCTGATGGTGACAACAGCATAACACGACTGTGTCAGCATCATCGGGCCACAGGAAGTGCATGCGACAATGCAGTCGCACAACTGGGAGGCAAAAGAAGAGCATGGTCATCCTACACTAGAAGTCCCTGAACAAGGACCCTCATGACAAGATTACCACTTTTTCACGGACGGGAGTTTAACAAGACTCGTGGCCACTCATTAAAATGAGAAGAAAAGAGGTTTATCCTTAAACTACGTAGAGGGTTCTTTACTGCAAGAGCGGCAAGGATGTGGAATTCCCTTCCACAGGCGGTGGTCTCAGCGGGGAGCATTGATAGTTTCAAGAAACTACTAGATAAGCACCAGAACGACCACAACATACAGGGATATACAATGTAATACTGACATATAATCACACACATAGCTTGGACTTGATGGACTTGTGTCTTTTTTCGACCTCGCCTACTATGTAACCTTTACTATGTAACCACATAACGTTACAATGAAAGACGCATATTGAAACAAGATTTAAAAAAAAAAAAAAAATCGCTTTTTTAGGTTACATTGAAGCTGACCTTTACCATGAAAGACAATGTGGGTGTACCTGGCTCCAATTCTCTCCCTCTACCACAATTGGAGATTTTTTTTTCTTTTAGGTGCTTCTTTATTTTTTGCACTTCCTATTTTCTTGCCTAGGCATGAATGACTTTGCAGATGCAGAGTATGACCTTTAACACATCTGTGCAAGGGTGGCATCATAAAAGAGGTCCTGGACTTCTTTTCCCTGCGCATGCGTGGGCAGAGCTTGGCATGTGCACAGATGCACTGCCAGGTCCTGAAGGCTGGGCAGATTGCTTTGGTGCACCTGGGCATGTGCTGGATTATCGAAAATAGTGGCACTGTAAAGGGGGGGGGGGGGGTAGCAAAGCCACGATTAGGAGGACTGAAATTCCTCTGTAAGATGTTCAACTGTATGGAAAGCTATCCATTAGGGATGCACCGATACCATTTTTTTTTACAATGAGTACGAGTACCGATACTTTTTTTTTTAGTACTCGCCAATACCAATTACTGATACCTACCGCAACTGTTTTGTTTTAACTTCAGCTGTCAGCAATGGTACAAAGCACTGAAAAGTTATGTACAAATGAAATAAATAGATTTTTTTTTTAATTTTAGCGCTTTTTCAATTTGAAATGTGTAAATATATGTTAATATATATGTGTAAAAATATTCACTAACAAAGCAAACAAAAAAAACATTTTAATTGTTTATCGTTTATAAAATAGACATGAACAAAAGAAAAAAAGCAGGAAAATAATAATTAAATGGAGGAGAATAGGGAGTTAATTAAGGCTGATCAGAGTAAATTAGGAGTTATTAAGGGGTTAAACAGAGGAACATTTGTTCATCCCTTTGATCTGCAGATGAAGAAACAGAAAAATACAAAAAGAAACAATGTTTCTTTTTATTTTAGTGTTTCAGGGCTGAGCAGTGTTGTTAATATGTTGCTTTTTTTTTTTGACAGCTCCAATTACCGGACTTCTTTAACACGGGGAGACCCCACTGACAGCTCAAAGGAGCGAGCCTGAAAGTATCGGTTTCAGGTATCGGTGCATTTGCACAAGTACCAATACTTGTGCAAATACTCGGTATCGGCACAGATACTAGTATCGTTGCAACCCTACTATCTATGCTAAGATTTTATCTCATTCAGCCTGCGAGGCTGAATGAGAGCAATCATTGGGTTTCCATCATCCACAGCTTAGTGTATTCCGACAACTACTGCTCCTGCGGCTGTCAATATAACCGAACAGTGGCAGCATCTAATTGCCAATCACTGTTTGGCCCAGAATTTTGCACTCTGCTCCTTCGATTTTCAAATTGAAGTTTGTGGAGTCAGATGGTGCCAACAGGGCCATCCACGGCTCAGATTTCAGCTGATTCTGCAGGACCATGTATGGCCAATAAGGATGAGCTCAGGCGTGTTCGCAAACCCGCACGTGCAGAGCCCGCAAGGAAGTCGGCACTGCACATCGCTAATCACAGGCAGTGAGACATTTTCCTGATCCGCGGGCTGCAGAGATTGAGAAATGTCTCACTGCCTGTGATTAGCGCTGTGCAGTGCCGACTTCCTGGCGGGCTTTGCATGTGCGGGTTGCGAACGAGTCTGAGCTCATCCTTAATGGCCAATTTATCTCAAGACATGTATAAGTAAAGTGTAACTATACCCACAACAGGAAAATCAGTCTGTATATGCAGTAAAGCGGTGGTTCTCAACCTCAGTCCTCAAGTACCCCCAACAGGTCATGTTTGCAGGTTTTCCTTTTACTTGCAAAGGTGCTTTAAATTAGAGTCAATGGCTTGGAATTTTGGACAGCTATTTTATCTAAGAGAAATTCCCAAAACATGACCTGTTGGGAGTTCTTGAGGACTGAGGTTGAGAACCACTGCAGTAAAGCATGCTTATTATACTTATGCTGTGGAACCTAAGGAGTTAATCCTGCACCATTGTGTAAAAAGGCAGCTTGATCCTGGCTTCTCTCATCTTCCCCTTCTTCCACTGTCCCCACTCCATCTCCTGATAGTACAGAGCCTTGGGGGCACGCTGCACATGCTCAGTTTGGTTTGGGGTTTGGAGGGTCAGGGGTCATGCAGCCTCAAAGGACAGTCAGGGGAGAATGAAAACTCCTCCTACAAGCTTTAACCAGTGCTCGGCCAAACACTGATAGAAGTCACAAGACTGCTATATACTGCTGATGAGAAAAGGTATTGAGCAGTTTATATTTACTAAAAGAATTGCATTTCTGTGTACTGTGGGAGACTAGATATAGTGAATGCAGGGTTCTGGGTTTAGTAACACTTTAAAGACATGTCTAATGACAACAGAGGAAGATAGATGACATTATGATCTTTGCCTGAGCCAATCAGAGGAAGTCTTGTATTCATTATAAAAAAAAAAGGTTACTCCTAAATGGCGGAGGTGCGGGAGCAAGTAACTTGCTGGAACACCTGCCGGAAGAGGATGTCGCTTTCTGTATGTAGTAATGGCTAATTTCAGATTCACCTTTTGGCCATACAGTGGTGGCATCTGGAGGCCTAATTTAAGCCAAGCTGCAGGCCCAAAGTAAGTGTTGAAAGTAATCCCACCCCTGAAGTTATTATTTATAAATTATATAAGATTTCAGTGATTGGCTTTATGCTTTACTATTAGGTCACTTACAGTTGTGGAGAGATTTGTTGGTACCCTTACTGCTCATTAAAACAATGGGGTTGATTTACTAATGGCAAATAGACTGTGCACTTTGCAAAATGCAGCTGAACTCAGCACGAGCAGTTTGCTCCAGAGCTTAGTAATTGAGCAAAAGTTCTGCTGACTTTCATCATCCAATCATGTCCAAGCAAAAATGCTGTTTTTTTGTTTTTTATTTCCTTGCATGTGATTGGGTATTCTTTGCAAAGTGAAGCTTCATCTAATTTACTAAGCTCTGGAGCAACTGCATTTTGCCAAGTGCACAGTATATTTGCCTTTAGTAAATCAACTCTAATCTTTCTTTCTTGCTGAAAAGTTATGACATTAAAACCAATTGTCTTATGTATACCCTCATGCCTTTGGTAGGTAAAAAAGTAAAGAAAGTGTGAAATGAGATACCGTATTTTTCGGACCAGAAGATGCACTTTTTCCCCCAAAAAATATGGGTGAAAATGCCTCTGCATCTTATGTGCGAATATACGACAGGCAACGCCCCCCCCCCCCCCAACCCCCCCCCCGCCGCCCCCGTCGTCGCCAGCACCACCCCCCGCCACCACCATGCTAGTACCGAAAGACAGACATCCCAGGCCCCCGCGAGCGCCGGGCGATCGCCTGGCTGGACCTGAAACCTGCGATAGAAGACAGAGCAGCCCGAGCAATGGCAATGGTCAGGCTGCATGTCTATGGCAACGGTCAGGCTGCATGTCTATGGCAACGGTCAGGCTGCATGTCTATGGCAACGGTCAGGCTGCATGTCTATGGCAACGGTCAGGCTGCATGTCTATGGCAACGGTCAGGCTGCATGTCTATGGCAACGGTCAGGCTGCATGTCTATGGCAACGGTCAGGCTGCATGTCTATGGCAACGGTCAGGCTGCATGTCTATGGCAACGGTCAGGCTGCATGTCTATGGCAACGGTCAGGCTGCATGTCTATGGCAGCTGCATTTATGGCAAAGGTAAATATTTTAGTAACCATTGGGTTATGAATATTTTTTCTCTTGTTTTCCTCCTAAAACCTAGGCGCATCTTATGGAGCGAAAAATTTCACAAAATTCCACAAAAATGTTCTAAATTGGTCTGGACAGATTTGTCGGTAACCCTAAAAAGGATTATAAAGAACAGGCTAAAGTGATATTTCAGATCAAATGTTTCTGTAATTAGTATCACACACATCTTCAATCTTGTAGTCGGTTAGCCTATTTTAATGGAGAAAAGTAGTCGCTCTGCTGTTTGGTATCATTGTGTGCACCACACTGAATACGGACAAGGGAAAGTAAAAGGGGAGAGTTGTCAGGAGATCAGAAAGAAATTTATAGACCAGCATGTTAAAGGTAATGGCTGTAAGTCCATCACCAAGCAGCTTGATGTTCCCTTTGACTAGAGTTGCAAATATTATTAAGAAGTTTAAGGTCTATGGGAGTGTAGCCAAGTGCCCTGAGCATGAGGAAAATATGCCTCGGATTGAACCAGGGCCGGTGCTACCACTAGGCAAACTAGGCAGCCGCCTAGGGCGCACTACTGCCTAGGGTGCCCGCCACTGTTCTTCCTACTCTCTTCTCTCTGCAGCAAGCAACTAAGTCTCAGCATCAGCAGGAAGACACCGCTCCGTTCGCTTGCATATAGTGTCAGAGGCGGCGGAGGACTGTGTCCCGACTTCTGAATGAATGGAAGCAAGCAAACATTCATTGATGGGCGCTGGAAGGCTGCATTGATATGCGCTGGAAGGCTGCATTGATGGGCGCTGGCAGGCTGCATTGATGGGTGCTGGCAGGCTGCATTTGATGGGTGCTTCCTTAAGAAATGTGGGGTATACATGGGCAGGGCAAAGGGGGTGGAGCCAGAGGCGTATCTAGTCAAAATGGCGCCTATGGCAAGCACTGAAGCTGCGCCCCTGTCAAAACATTTGAAACCCATCTTTCAGATAACCTTAACAAAAAAAATAGCTAACAATGGCCCACGGGCACACACTGATACAAAAATCACTGATGATGCCAACACACTGGCACACTCACACTCATCAAAACACATTGGTGCACACAGTAACTCATACAAAATCAATGACACACTAACACACAATCAAGGGACAGGGAGGAACACTGGGGACAGACAGAGAGGGACCCAGTGTGACAAGGACAGAGAGGGATGCTGGGGACAGACAGAGGGACACAGTGTGATGAGGACAGGGAGGGACGCCGGGGACAGAGAGGGACGCAGTGTGACAAGGACAGAGAGGGATGCTGGGGACAGGCAGAGGGACACAGTGTGATGAGGACAGAGAGGGACGCCGAGGACAGAGAGGGACGCCGGGGACAGAGAGGGACGCAGTGTGACGAGGACAGAGGGGGACGCTGGGGACAGACAAAGGGACGCAGTGTGACAAGGACAGAGGGGGACGCTGGGGACAGACAGAGGGACACAGTGTGATGAGGACAGAGAGGGATGCTGGGGACAGACAGAGGGACACAGTGTGAGGAGGACAGAGAGGGACGCTGGGGACAGACAGAGGGACGCAGTGTGACGAGGACAGAGAGAGACGCTGGGGACAGACAGAGGGACACAGTGTGACGAGGACAGAGAGGGACGCTGGGGACAGACAGAGGGACGCAGTGTGACGAGGACAGAGAGGGACGCTGGGGACAGACAGAGGGACGCAGTGTGACGAGGACAGAGAGGGACGCTGGGGACAGACAGAGGGACACAGTGTGACGAGGACAGAGGGATGCAGTTCGGACAGGGTAAACAGGGGGATGCCGGGGGGGAAGAGGACACTGTGTGGGGGTGGGGACACAGGGGGACACTGTGGGGGGACCAGGAGAGTATCATGGGGCCTCCTGTGGTCCTGTTGGGGCCCAGGCCCCCTACATCTGTACTGGCTGCCCCTCCCCCAATGGTGGCGGCCCTGGTGTCTCTAGACTCCTTTAAAAAATAAAAAGTACACAGCCTTATCTGATGCCTGTAATAAGACCTCTCACAGCGCGCTGCTCCCCGCGGGCCCCTCCTCTATTCTCGTCCATCCCAGGTGATTTAATGTATAGTACAAGCACCTGGGGTGGATGGGAGGGAAGGAGGGGCCGGCGGGGAGCAGTGCGCTATGAGAGGTCCTATTACAGCCGCTGCTAGTGCTAGAATGTATGCATTGCAGTCTTGCAGAGCTTCAGGCCCTTGGGCAGTGCCCGAAGGGTCAGTCCGCCCCTGTTCATTAAACAGTCCACATTCAGTGAAAGTTCATGCACTGCAAAGTTTGCAGTACATGAGCTTTCACTGAATGTGGACTGTTTAATGAGCTTGTTGCACAAATAACTTTATTAGACTTTATTTATGATATCTATGGCTGCTATGCATATAAACCTATATTTAGCACTATATTTGATTGGCTGCTTCTGCTTGGCACACACGCACAATTGCACATGATGATGACTTTAAGTCGTCATCATCATGTGCGATTGTGCATGTGTGCCAGGCCCAAGCAGAAGCAAGCAGCCAGTCAAATATAGTGCTAAATATGGGTTATATAAATATGCATAGCAGTCATAGATATCATAAATAAAGTGTAATAAAGTTATTTGTGCAACAGGCACAGCAGGTACTACTTTTAAGTAGTATCTGCTGTTGCACAGATCACTTTATTACACTTTATTTATGATATCTATGACTGCTATGCATATTTATATAACCCATATTTAGCACTATATTTGACTGGCTGCTTGCCTGGTACACATGCATATGATCATCATCATCTTCCAGAGTACCTGCTAGGCTGCAGTGCTAATCCCTGCTGCTGCCTGGGGGTTCCCATTCTTTTTCTCGTGACTCGTCTCTTCTCCTCCTCACGTCACGTGACGCCACAGACCCCACTCCTAGGGAAGATGATGCCAGCCGTGCAGAGGAGGGTAGGCGGAGCATTAGGCTCCGCCTCCACCAGTTACCCTGCTATTTCCCTGCACCAGGTGAAGTCATTGCACGCCTGATGCTCCCCTCCGCATGCAAAGTAGCAAGTGCCCTGCCGGCGCCGCGCTCCAGCCGGCCAACCGCGGCGCCGGGGGCTATGGTAGTGCGGGGGGCGGCCAAGAGAGCCGAGAGGTGTCCGCAGGAGGGCAGGTGGGGGTTTTTTTGTGCGGGGGGCGACTTTTTTGTCGCCCTCACTCCCCATGGCGCCCATGGCATTTGCCATGTCTGCCATAGCCTAGATACGCCACTGGGTGTGTGGCAAAACTAGGTTTCGCCTAGGGTGCCAAAAATCCTTGCACCAGCCCTGGATTGAACAGAAGTCGGCCCCATGTGAACAGTAGACAAAAATCCAAGGAAAACCTTCAAAAATACAAGTTGAACTCCAAGGTCAAGGTACATCAATGGTTGCATCCTCTTTTGCTTTTTAAGTGACAGTGAGATCAAAGGAAAAAGGAACATTGTGAAGGCCCCTTGGGAATGTCCCTTGGGCAGATGAGACTTAAAACTGGAGCCATTGTCATTTAATTTTTTTTTAAACAACTTTATTGCTATTACAAAGAATGAACTCTTTTTAGAGAGATCTGGGGTCTATTAGAGAACCGCTGTCTGAAAAGATACCAGAATTACGGTTGTACCTGCATCTTTGATCCTGCTATAAAAACCTAAATATGAGTCTGTATGCGTATGTACAGTGGTCTGGCGGTGGTTAATATGGATTAAACAATTAAAATGATTGCAAATTAAAAAAAGGTAAATTGAAAAAAAAAAAAAATTCTATACTTACCTGCTCTGTGCAACGGAATTGCACAGAGCAGCCATGAACCTCCTCTTTTCAGGTCCCCCACCGGTGCTTCTGGCCCCTCCCCTCTGTCCAGCGCCCCCATGGGAAGCCACTTTCCATGGGGGCACTCGTGCGTGCTCACACACAAGCCTCGCTGCTGCGTCCAATGACACTGACTGCAGGACCCAGGCCCCGCTCCCTCATCGCTGGATTTGATTGACAGCACTGGGGGCCAATGGCTCCCGGTGCCCCAGCAAACCCAGCGAGACCCGGAAGTGAGGAGAGAAAAGAGCTGCAGATGTGCATAGCGCTGGATTGGATGAAAGTTCAGGTAAGTAAAATTGGCGGGGGGGGGGGGGGGATAAGGGGGATGTCGATACCTAAACATTTGAATGCATTAAGGTAAAAAATGTTTATGCTTTACAACCACTTTAAAGCTAATTACTTTGGTCAGTTTCAAGTTATTTCAGAAAAAAAATGGAGTTCATTGTTCAGGGTTTAACGTGACAGCGTGTGTGTGTTTCAGGTATGGTAGTGAGAAGAGAATGCAGGCTGCTGGTGCAATGTTGATGGGGGTGGGTTGCAGGGGCAGTGGTGCCTTTGTTTGGCATTGTCAGCTGCAGCTTTAGATACTGACGCTCTGTGTGAAAGCAGTGGTCTCTTTGCATAAAAGTGCTTAATCAAACCTACAGAACTGCAGTCAACAAAACTCATGCTACCGGCTGATTGAAGAAGAACTCAAACACAGAATAACTCCACAGCTCTCTGCAGCATGCTGGCCGCAGACAGGCTTCTCTACTCAATATTTGATTGCTTTCTAAGAAAAAAAAGCTATGAAGCTGGACATGCACAAAGCTCATTTTGAAATTTGAGCCATTGGTGGCCCTGTCAACATCCTCCGACGTGAAATACAAAGGAGCAGGGTGGAAAATTGCTTAACGAACGGCATCTGCATCCAATCAGATGCAGCCACTGTTTAGGGTGGAAGAGGGAATTGAGTGTCTTCTTTAGTTCAGGCAATGAAGCTGAATGAGAGAAATGTTGCAGTGCTTGGCCAGCTAAATAAAAGATCATGGACTGTCTACTTTCCAAAAAGGGGTCATTTGGGGAAGGAGGCGGGGGTTGGGTATTTGTAATGTCCCGGCATTTAGGGCCTCAAGAACTGAGATCAATACATCGGGATTGATTCATTTTCAAATCTATATACACCATAGTTTGTGAACTCTATAACTTCCGCACAGACTGATTTGGGTTATTTTTATCAAAGAAATGTAGCAAAATACATTTTGGAATAAATTGATGAAAAAAGGTTATTTGTTTGCAAAATTTTATAGCAGAAACTAAGAAAATAGTTTTTTTTTTCCAAAATGTTCAGTCTTTTTTTCGTTTATTTAACAAAAGATAAATAAAAACAGCAGTGATTAAATACCACCAAAATAAGAAAGCTCCATTTGTGAGGAAAAAAAAAGATACAAACTTCAAATTTATGTAGTGTTGTATGACCAAGCAATTGTCAGTTAGGCTGCATTCACACCTGAGCGTAGCTTTTCAGGCAGAAAATCGCATGATTTTGCGGCGTTTACCGCGATTTTGTGCAGGGCAAAAGGTCACCAATGTAAAAAGCAGAAAAATGCCCAAATCTGCTTAAAACAAAGGTTCCAGAACTTGTTTGAGCTTCAGGCGTTTTTTAGCTTCTGGCTTCAGGCGTTTTGTAGTGGAGATGTGAACCATCTCCATAGAGAATAACTGATTTTTTTTCCCCTCCAGCGTTTTGTAGCTTCAGGCTTCAAGCTACAAAACGGTCAGATGTGAATGGGGCCTTATAGTAGTGCTGTGCTGAATAGAAAAAAAAAAAATGTCCTGGTCATGAAGGGGGTAAAACCTTCCAGTGTCAAGTGGGTAAAAATTTCAGATGGGCTTTAAAGTGGTTCTAAAGGCATAAGATTTATATCTTCAGCGGCTCGGCTGCCCCCATAGAAAGCTGCTTAACTGACAGGAGGAGGGGCCACTAGTTCCGGCGAGGGACCCGAGGAGGATTGGGGCTGCTCTGTGCAAAACCACTGCACACAGCAGGTAAGTATAACTTGTTTGTTATTTAAAACCAAAAATACAAAAACAAGACTTTAAAGCGGAATTCCACCCAAAAGTGGAACCTCCGCTTATTTGCTTCCTCCCCCTCTCCAATGCCACATTTGGCACCTTTCGGGGGGGGGGGGGACCTGTTTTAGACAGGTCCCTGTCCCCACTTCTGGGAGACGGCGCCATCCTTCGGAAGTTTGGCCCACCTCCTCCTTCCTCTGCCGCCGGGCCAATTAGAAAGCACAGCGCGCATGCGCATTAGGTAAGGTTTCCCATAGTGGAGATTACGGCGTCAGCTCTCGACAGCCGATCCAAAAATCGGCTGGGGTGCCAAAATCACGGGCTCCCTGGACAGATGAGTGTCCATATAGTAAAAGTCAGCAGCTAAAGTATTTGTAGCTGCTGACTTTAATTTTTTTTCCCCCAGCCTGGAATACCTCTTTAGGCCCCATTCACACTAGCGCGTTTTTTGATGCATTTTGCATTTTGCAGAAATGCACGGGAATTTTTTAACATGGGTTCCTATGGAACATGTTCACATCAATGCTTTTTTGTATCTCTGCATTTTTGGAAAGGGTCGGGGACTTTTTTTCATGCAAAAAGCAGCGTTTTGCATGTAATGGATTTCAATGGACAAGCATCAAAAACGCAAGTGCACCGTTTTTGCAGCGTTTTTGCAGCGTTTTTGCCGTTTTTTTTTTTTTTTTTTGTAATTTTTTTTAAGACTGTAAAAAAAATGAAAAAAAAAAACGCAAAACGCAAATCGCGGCAAAAACGCGGCAAAAACGCGGCTCAAAAACGTGGCAAGCATGAAAAAAAAACCTCCAAAAACGCTCAAAAGCAACATGCATAGGTGTGAATCGAGCCTAAGTGCCGGTTCACACCAGTGCGTGGTGCGAGATCGCATGTGATTCACACCACATGCGATGTCCCTGGGTTGCGATTTCAGCCATACAGATAGTATGGCTGATATCGCATCGCATTCGGACCAAACTCCCACAGGACCCTTTTTTTTGGTCCGCACCAGAATCAGATCACATTGGGGGTTCACACCATGCGATCTGATTCATGTCCGAACTGCCAGTTCGCAGTGCGATATGCGAGCTGAAATGGGGATGTCATTAACAATGTATTGGCAGTTCGTATATGGCAGTGTGAACTTCTGTGCGAGTCGGGTGCGATGCTGTAATATGAATTATCAGAACTGCATGGCCGCCTCAATACTATTTTGACTATTGCAACTCCCTCCTCATTGGCCTGCCTCTCCATAGGCTTCTCCCCTCTTCAGTCTATCATGAATGCTGCTGCCAGACTTATCCACCTTACCAACCGCTCAGTATCTGCCAACCCTCTCCTCCAATCCCCACACTGACCACCACCCCTCTCCTCCAATCCCTACACTGGCTCCCGATCACCCAGCGAATTAAATTCAAAATACTAACCACAACATACAAAGCCATTCACAACTCTGCCCCGAGCTACATCACCAACCTTGTCTCCAAATATCACCCAAATCATCCCCTCCGCTGTTCTCAAGACCTCCTACTCTCAAGCTCCCTCGTCTCCTCCTCTCATGCTCGTCTCCAGGATTTCTCCAGAGCCTCTCCCATCCTCTGGAACTTACTACCTCCACCGGTCCGGCTATCTCCTACTCTTGCTACCTTCAGGCGATCCCTGAAAACTCATCTCTTCAGGAAAGCCTATCACGTCTCCAACTAATCTACCACTTCCATCAGCTCATTCCCCACAGTTACAACCTTTTGTACCACCTGCCCCACCCTATTAGATTGTAAGCTCTTCTGAGCAGGGCCCACTTGATCCTCTTGTATTTTATTGTATTATAACTGTATTGTCTCCCTTTTATATTGTAAAGCGCTGCGTAAACTGTTGGCGCTATATAAATCCTGTATAATAATAATATTTGACATTAAGTGCCGGTTCACACTTGTGTGATTTGGGAACCCTGCAAATCCACTGCGGGTTCCCGCATTTCACAAGTGTGAACCGGCACTTAATGTCCAATAGTATTGAGACGGCCATGCGGTTCTAATAATTCATATTACAGTATAAATCTAGGTCAAACCAAAAATATATCCAGCGCACGAGAAAAAAAGGTATATGTGCGTTTTGTTTGCCAATCGGGAGATCTGAGAAGACCAATAACATATCCAGTAAGGAAAACAAACATCCAAAAGAAGTGGAGATTGAATGCGTGTGTCACTGTCTGCTCTTCCTCCTGGAGATCTAAGTACCCCTCTCCCCCCCCCCCCCCAATATACACAGTCTTCCCTCACGACAGGATGCGTCTTATTGCCCTCCGAGCCCCAGGGTAGGACCTCCCTCCTCCGGTGACACTTTTATTGAGTGGTTCAAGGTTCAGTGGAAGCGCCTCTATTAGGAACAGCAGTTATAGAAAGCTGGCCAAGAATAACAGAGCTGCCTGCAAGATGAAAGTAGGAGGCAGGAGAGGCTCCGCTGCCTGAGCGTTACGGAGAAGAAAGACCCCTTCACAGACTGCCAAGAGCTCAAAGCCCCCCTTCTCCTCCCAGGACCCTGGTCCAGGCTGAACACACAAACCTGGGGGGGCTCAGGTTACTACTGTAGAGGAGGATGGGGGGGGGGGGGGGACCTGCACAGCTGTGTCGTACTGAAAACAAACCACACCAAAGAACAGTGTGACCGGCGGGATGTGTATGGAAGACTTAGGGAAGACCAGGATCCTGAGCTAAAGACATACCAAGGAGAGGATCAGCATCCCTCAATGGAAAAGCATACAAATAAGATGTGTCAAAGAGAGTTGAGCAGCATGAACTTGTCACTCGAACCCAAGGGCCATCATTTTTTTACCTTAATGCATTCTATGCATTAAAGCAGAGCTCCGCCCACCGCTGCAAAAATTAAAAGCCAGCAGCTGCACATACTGCAGCTGCTGACTTTTAATAATCAGACACTTACCTGTCCTGGAGTCCAGCCATGTCGGCACCGCAGCTGATGTTTCCATCAGCTGTCAGATGCATACCGCCTCCATTGCGAGTAAGGGAACCCGGCAGTGTAGCCTTATGGCTTCATGCCAGGAATCTTACTGCGCACGCGCGAGGCTCCGCTCCTCTCTCCTACTGGCCCGGCAGCAGGGGAAGGAGGAGGATAAACGAGACCCTCTACTGCAACTAAATGCTTAAACTGATTGTGGACCACATCCCGATACATAGAGTCAAAACATGAATTCCTCAGATTGGGACTTTAACCACTTGCCGACCGCCGCACGCCGATATACGTCTGCACAATGGCAGCGGTGGGCAAATGGGCGTACCTGTACGTCCCCTTTAAGAGGCGGGGATAGCAGTCGCGCGCATGTGCCCGCCGTTATACAGCGGGACCGTGTCCGCGGGACCGTGTCCGCGGGACTCGATGTCCGCCGGTTTCCCGGCGATCGTGTCACGGAGCCTCAGAACAGGGAAGTGCCTATGTAAACAAGGTATTTCCCGGTTCTGGCTTGTGTCACGTCAGAGATCACCGCTCCCTGTCATCGGGAGCGGTGATCGCTGTCATGTGACTGGAAGCCCCCCCCCAGTTAGAATCACTCCCTAGGACACACTTAACCCCTTCATCACCCCCTAGTGGTTAACCCCTTCACTGCCCGTGTCATTTACACAGTAAGCAGTGCATTTTTATAACACTGATCGCTGTATAAATGACAACGGTCCCAAAATAGTGTCAAAAGTGTCCGATGCATCCGCCATATAGTCTCAGTCCCGAAAAAAAAAATCGCAGATCGCCGCCTTTACTAATAAAAAAAATAAATAAAAAATAAAAATGCCATAAAACTATCCCCTATTCTGTAGACGCTATAAATTTTGCGCAAACCAATCAATATACGCTTATTGCGATTTTTTTTACCAAAAATACGTAGAAGAATACATATCGGCTTAAACTGAGGAAAAACATGTTTTTTTATATATTTTTGGGGGGATATTTATTATAGCAAAAAGTAAAAAATAATGTGTTTTTTTCAAAATTGTCGCTCTTTTTTTGTTTATAGCGCAAATATAAAAAAACACAGAGGTGATCAAATACCACCAAAAGAAAGCTCTATTTGTGGGAAACAAAAGGACATCAATTTTGTTTGGGTGCAACGTCGCACGACCGCACAATTGTCAATTAAAGCGACGCAGTGCCGAATCGCAAAAAGTGCTCTGGTCTTTGGGCAGCCAAATGGTCCAGGGCTTAAGTGGTTAAAAGGGATCGTAAACCCTCGTGTTTTTTCACCTTAATGTATTCTATGCAGGCTCCCCAGCCCCCCCCCCCCCCCCTGTTTTACTTACCTGAGCCCCTTCATCTCTTCGGCGGGGACACGCTGTCCCTCTCTCCAAGGGGCAGCCATGGGCTCCCGCTACTGTCAATCAAATCCAATGACGCGGGGGGCGGGGCCAATTCCGGCATTCGTGTCTATAGACGCAAATGCTGGACTCAGGTGCGCTTCCGCAAGGTAACCCCTGTCCTCCTAGGGGGTTATCAGATGTGGGGAGGAGCCGCGAGAGGCGCCGGGGGAACCCCAGAAGAGGAAGCAAAACGAGCTGCACAGTGGAGGTAAGTATGATATGTTTTTTATTTAAAATAAAAAATAAAAAAAAAAAAACGATCCTTCACAATCACTTTAAAGTCTAACCTAGGATTAGGTTCCCCTGCACATTATATAGTAACAGGCATGAATCAAGTCCCTAGACACTAGCAATTAAATTAGGCAGATTTACATTAAATTTCGCTAATCATTAACATTAAGCCAAGTTTATATCATTTCAGGCAAGTCTGGGAAAATAAATGCAGACTTTAAATGCCTTCACACTATTTGGTAATGTCCATAGGTCTTGCAGCAGTTTATACTATTAGATAAGGAGAGAAGGACAATATAGGTCTCACATTGACCATTAAGTCACATGGGCCCTCCAATACTCGGTAATAATTACTCCAAGTCAGCATTGCTCCATTAAAATATCATGTTTCAATGGAGGGGAATGAAGATTTCTTTATATCAAAGACTTATTTACCTGGAAGAGAGTCTCCGAGTCATCCTTCAGCTCGGTTCGTGGGGGTGTGATAACTGCATAGAGAAGAAAAAACAGGTTAAGGTGACAGGCATTGTGTATGGAAACCTTCAGAACTTGTCTTATCTTATTGTCTCTAAGATCCCTTTCACACTGGGGCGCTTTGCAGGCGCTACAGCGCTAAAAACAGAGCCTGCAAAGCGCCCTGAAAGAGCCGCTCCTGCGTCTCCAGTGTGAAACCCCCAAGGGCTTTCACACTGGAGCGATGCGCTGGCAGGGCGCTAAAAAAAGTCCTGCTAGCAGCATCTTTGGTGTGGTGCGTATACCTCTCCTCCACCGCTCCTGCCCATTGAAATCAATGGGGCAGCGCGGCTATACAGATTAAAAGCGCCCCGCTAGCGGCCGAATACCTCCGCAAGTACGATGGTAAAGCGCCGCTAAAAATAGCAGCGCTTTACCGCCGATGTCGCACCCTCCCCAGTGTGAAAGGGGCCTTAGCTGTTCTTGTGTTGTCCCGATACCATTTTTTAAGACCGAGTACAAGTACTGATACTTTTTTTTTCAAGAACTCGCCAATACCGTTTACTGATATTTTTTTTTTAATGTCATGTGACAGTTTTCAAAGCACAATACAGACTAATGATATCTACTGGCACTGATTAAGCAGCACTGATGAGCACTGATAGGATTAGGTGGCACTGATATGCAGCACTGATTAACACCGATAGGTGGCACTTATAATGCAGCACGGATAGGATTAGGTGACACTGATGGGCAATAATATGCAGCACTGATAGATGGCACTGATGGGCAGGCACTGATATGCAGCACCGATTGGCAATTGCTGGCCTGACATATTAAAGGGGTTGTAAAGTTATTTATTTATTTTTTTTTAAAATAACAAACATGTTATACTTACCTTCACTGTGCAGCTCGTTCTGCACAGAGTGGCCCCGAACCTGGTCTTCTGGGGTCCCTCGGTGGCTGTTTCAGCTCCTCCCCGCAAGCATTTACCACCTTCATGCGAGCTCCCTCGCACGGTGGTGAGTGCTTGCTGGCGCGCTCCCGTGATACAGCCGGCGGCTATAGCCGCTCGCTGTATCACTCGGCTGCGCTGCTTTCAATCCATCCACTGCAGCCAATCAGCGACCAGGCTGAGCTGCAATGAAGATGACGAGCACGAGCAGCGAAGATTCGAGGCGACAGGTAAGTAAAACGGGGGGGCTGGGGGCGGCGGTACTGTCAAAAGTTTTTTCACCTTAATGCATAGAATGCATTAAGGTGAAAACATTTTTACCTTTACAACCCCTTTAAATGACATGAATGAGTAGAGGAAAGGAAGGATTTTGCAATGCTATATGGCATATAGAATTGCAATTTCCTTCCTTTCCTCTCATCATTCCTGTCATTTATCATATAGTATACGCTGCGAGGCCCATCTTAGTACACCCTGCATTCGGCAGTGTTTGATAACTCAGTTCTCAGTGCAGAGGTGGTGGGGGACAGATGTAACATCAGATCAATGCTGCATCCACCTAGGTGAGTTATAAGGCCCCTTTCACACAAGCGGAACGTTTTGTATGTTTTCTATCCATTGACGGATGAAAAATGGACATCAGTGCATCTCTATGGAAAAACGGATGTAAATGAACGATCATCCATTTACATCTGTTTATATCCACTTCAGTCAACATCTGTTTTCTTTTGGGTTTTTTTAACGGATCAATGCCCTATTTTTCTTTCATTAAAAAAAGCAGATGATCAGACTTGTCCTGACACGCCCCTACTGCACAGCTATTTACTGGGAAGATCAGTGTACTGCTGCTTCTCCTCCCCCAGCTCTCATGAAGCTGAGAACAGACTGAATGTGATCACTTACAACAAAGGGGAACAATTAAAATGTTTTTTTTATATCTATACAGAAAGGTTTTTGATTTAATTTCTATTGTAAACTAAATGGGTTGTTTTACAAGATGATCGTTTACAATCACTTTAAGGACTCTCGCTGGCAGAAGTAAAAGAAAGGATGAAAAACTGATGGACAAACTAAAGTAAACTTCATCTGTTTTTTTACTTTGCGAAAAAGTGACTGTACTGATGAAACGAACCTTCCGTATGTGTGAAAGCAGCCCAATGCCGCGTACACACGATCGGAAATTCGGCCAGCAAAACTCCAATGAGAGCTTTTTGTCGGAAAATGCGACCATGTGTATGCTCCATCGGTCTTTTGCTGGCAGAATTCCAGCCAGCAAAAGATTGAGAACAGGTTCTCTATTTTTCGGTTGGGAAAAGTTCCTATCCGAAAATGCGATAGTCTGTACAAATTCCGATGCGCAAAATTCCTACGCATGCTCGGAAACAATTTGACGCATGTTCGGAAGCATTGAACTTCATTTTCTCGGCTCATCGTACTGTTGTACGTCACCGCGTTCTTGACGGTCGAAACTTCAGAGAACTTTTGTGCGACCGTGTGTATGCAAGGCAAGTTTGAGCGGAATTCCGTTGGAAAAACCATCCAAGTTTTTTTCCGCTCGTGTGTACGGGGCATAAGGTTGTTTTTTTATACCCCATATTTCTCTTTTAAATACACTTTAAACAGGTTGTAAACCCCCCCAAAAAAACAACAACCTGTAAAACAAAGGCATAATAAGCCAGTATGCATCTCATACTAGCTCATTATAAAATACTTACCTTAAACCGAAGCCCACGCAGCGGCGCCCGCACACAGCTGAGACGGCTGACATCTTCCCCAGTGTTTCTTCAGGGTTTGCAGGCTCCGGCGCTGTGATTGGCCAGCGCCACGATGACGTCACTCCCGCGCATTCGCACGGGAGCCGCCCTTTAATGGCACAGGGCCCTGAAGAAACGGCACAGGCGGCAGTTTCTTCAGAGCACATGCACCGATGTTGTTGGCGGCGGCGGAAGAACCATAAATATCTCCTGAACGGTGCAAGTTTAGGAGATATTTGCAGTAACTATAGGTAAGCCTTATTATAGGCTTACTTGTAGGTACAATTAAAATGGAAGACCTTACTTCCTCTTTAAAGAAATTCTGCAAGAAATCTCTAAACTCTTTCCACTTATTAATGGAAAGGGGGAGCCAAGAGTTGTGGGGGGTCTGAGCTCTTATCTGAAATCAGCCACACAGAAGGGAACAGGTGTCAGTGATGAGTACTACCCTAAAGAGGTCTACTGACATTTGATGACAGCCCCCTAAGGGTCGGTTCACACATGGGCAACACGACTTAAGCGCGACTTTGTACCGCGACTTCAACGCGGCTTCAGCGAATTACGAGGCGACTTGAAGTCGCCTCCATGACAGGCGACTTCGTCTGTGACCAATCACGGGGCAATCAGCTCTCTGGGAGGGAGGGGTTTTCCCTGCAAAGTCGCTTGACTTTACAGAGAGATCCGACTTGGAGGCGACTTCCATTGATTTCTATGGTACAGGTCGCCTACCAAGTCGGATCAAAGTAGTACAGGGAGTACGCTCTGAAGTCGGAGCGACTTCAGTAGCGTCTATTAAGACGCTAGCGTTCACTCCCATTCAAACTATTTCTGGGGCGACTTGGGGCGACTTGAGGGCGTACAAGTCGGATCCCAAGTCGCCCCAGTGTGAACCGAGCCTCACTGAAACTTTCTATAAAGCTGGTCCCAGGAGAAGAGAATATAGGTTAGAAAGCTTACAGAACAATACCAGTACACTATCAGGAGTGGTATAATATCAATCAAGAATAACAGGCCTCTCGACATATACTTAGAAATATGAGAACAAATATTCAAGAAGTTAAATTTTGTATGTAAAAGATGTATGTAACATACACAGATAAAATGGAATCTCGGGTTCTTGCAGGTGGCTCTGGACAAACTCTCTCACTGCTCCAACTGCAAGTAGAAAAAAAACAAAAAAAAAGAGGGAAAAGACCATTTATTAAGTAGAAAAAAAAAACTGAAAAATAAAAAAAAAATTTAAAAAAAAGTAAAAAATGCATACTGGTTTCTGTAACTCGGAAAAATCCCTGCAAGATAAATCGATCTGGGAAGAGAACTCGAAGGACAACCTGCAAATTAAAATAAATATAATAAATCAAACTGAAGGTAAAGGGGACTATGCCACAAAAAAAGCACTTTGCACTATTGCAACCCGCCCTCCAGCCACCACCATCTGAAAACCTAACTTCTCTAATTGTTTATCTTTTTTTTTTTTTTAATTCTCACTCCATCCCACCCCTGCCTCCACGTGTACTACTCCTGAAGGATCCTATGGTATCCACGTCACATGTCTCAGAAATCATCACAGCGGCTGGAGGAGGAAAGACCAAGTGGCTCGTTATCAGGGCAGGGGCTGCTAGAACCCAGAAGAGACGATTGGCTCCTGATGACATAAAGGAAGATGGCGGCAAGGGGCCCCCCAAGTGAGGATTGGTACAGAACGCTGGATTTGCTAGGTGGGCGAGTATGCTTATTTTGAATAAGCCCAGTGAAAAAGGTATGAGGGGATTTAAGAAAAAAAAAAGAAACATGGGGAGAGGGGTAAAGTTCCTCTTTAAAGTGGTTGTAAACCCTTACATATATTCAGCGAAGTGACTGGTCTCAGGTGATACACAGAGATGAAACAAAGCCTCCTACATAAGTTGTATCTGTTTATCTGCAGTCTTCCCTTCTCTACAACTGTTCAGTGCAGACTTTATAAAGTTTGTCTGTGAACTAAAAAAAAAAAGGGGGGGGGGGGGGGGCGGAGAGCTGAAGTCACGCTCTGCAGAGCTCAGTGAGGAGAGCTCAGAGAGAGTTGATTGGAAGAAAAGGGATAAACCCCTTTCACACAGCACACAGGAACAGAGCCGAGGCTGTCAATCTGCCAGAGGTCCCTGACTTGTCACCTTTTTCCTCTTGGTGTCAGGGAAACTGGTCAGAAGTGACTCATGCCGATAGCAGAGGAACGAAGCAGCAGACAGAAATTACACTTAGTGCTCTTAATTGAGACAAGTACACACTATAAAAGGGATATGCTTTGTTCATTTTTTTCATGTCTAAGGTTTACAACCACTTTAAATTATACATATATTGAGGACATGCTTACAAATTACTCCCCACAAACCAATTAATCCCGTAAAGTGTACAATAGGAACACTGACCCTTGACATATCCTAGCCAGAGACTCAACACATCCCTGTCAGGGCTTCAAACATGTCTGTGCTACAAGGGATACCTTGCACTACTTCTGAAGTGAGTGGAAATATTTTGGTCGGTTAAAAAACATTGGAGATAATTTACTAAAACTGGGGAGTGCAAAATCTGGTGCAGCTCTGCATAGTAACCAATCAGCTTCCAGGTTTTTTTTTTTTGTCAAAAGCTTAATTGAACAAGCTGAAGTTAGAAGCTGATTGGCTCCCATGCACAGCTGCACCAGTTTTTGCATGCTGTAGTTTTAAGTGCCTTCAGAGTGATGGCCCAACCAACTAAACTGACTGTGGCCATGTTTCCTGATCAATAAAAAAAACTCTTACAGCTGTGTACATGCAGCCTTGGGCTGGATTCCCACCTATGCATTTTTAGTGCTTTTTGCATTTTGCAGATTTGCACTGCAGAACGTGTTTCATAGGAAACCATGTTAAATGGACCATAGTGCAAATCTGCAAAATGCAAAAAGCACTAAAAATGCATAGGTGTGAATCCAGCCTTCGTGATTTAAAACATGCCTGGGCCAAACATAGGTTCATCTTCAGAATCAAAATCCTGAATAAAATGGGAAGACTCGAAAAACCACTTGGCTTTTATTCCTCCCATCACTGTTCTATGTTGCTATGTAATGACAGATTTTGGGCATTTGTAGAAGCAACATTTTCCACAACTTTAATTAAAGAAACTCCATCTCTTTGCCCATTCAGGGCCAAATGACAGCGCCTGCTGAAAGTAAACCCCTCAAGCAATTCTATACTCTCCCATCCATTCCCCTACATCAGCTCCCTACTCAGTCGAATACCTTGTTCTGTTGCTCCTATCAGGGCTCCCGGGTAAGGGGGAACATATGAACTTCCCTATGTGGTGATGCTTGGACCTCAGCGGGCAACTGACAGGCCGGAGCACTGTCCATGGAGAAGGCAGGGCGCTGACACCATCCAATGCCAGGTGAACTCCCGACATGGCACCGCACAAGCTAAGTGAATATGCTCTGCTGGGGTTGGCGGACTATCAGAAGGCACTGTCACTTTACCCTGGATAGAAAAAGTGACAGTTTTCCTTTAAATAAATTAAATGTGAAGCTTTAAAACTGAAATCCTGATTAGATTACAAAGACATATTTACGAGTTCTGACAAGACTTATCAGCATAACATTTTTTAAAAAAATCCCCAGAGATCCAACTATAAAAATGTAATTGGTTTCACATTGCCTAGAGACTTTTATTCAGTGCAAATAAAAGGAGATCAAATCGCTTACATAAGAGCCATAAATCTGACAGAAGCAACCAAGCACAAAACGATATAAAACTTCCAAAAAGAGGTTTGACTTGCTGTTGCATAAGATTTAATAAACCCGTCTATTTACTCTATTTCAGTAGCTATGGCACTATTGATCTCCATCTTTGGCCAGGTTTATCGTTTGTCCTGAATGCCTCCTGAAGAACAGCTGTGCTTTTTTTGGGCCATGAGCCTTCTAGCTGTATATCTGCATTGTGAGATCATCTAAGGAACTGCCTCTGACTACTAGTCTCAGGCCTTGTTCACACCATACATGCAGAAAAACTGTTCGAAAAAAACATGCAAGTTTCACTTGCATGGAATATTTTGGCCTTTTTCACACCATGTGTAGAGACGTGCATATTTATTACATAGGTCTCTGTAAAGACACAAAGAAAACGACTGTATTTTTTATGTCCTGTTCACACCATAACACTGCTGTCATATGAGGGTTTTGTTCTGTGCAGGAATCTGCAACATAAATTCTTTGCAAGGGCACAAAGAAAACAATTGTTTTCGATGTGCCTTGTGCACACCACAATGTTGATATCAGGTGTGTTTTTTTTTCTGCAAAAAATCTGCACGATGTTGTGGGTTTGTGCCCTTACATAGACAGGTGCAGAAAAACGAATCCCCATTGAAAACATCATCTGTGACGAAACACGTCTGGGAAGGTACACACTGACGTCACCACACTGTTTGTGAGGAGGACGGGCTCCTGTGTTTTGCCGGCTGGCATTGTTTTATCCTTGTATATGTAAGTGCAATACTACCTTTTTTCTTCTGTCCAGCAGCCATCCTTGCAAGACAAAGGCCATGGCTAGGTTACAGCCAAATGCCTCTTTCTGCTTACTATCCGGTAAGCAGGCAATTTATACGGTGGTCGGGCACCGTTTCATAATGTGTGGAGTCACTGTGGTGTTATTCAAGAATTTAATTTACTTATTGTTATGGGCGCAGCTCTCCTCCGTTCTATCTGTTTATTTTGTGTGTAGACCACATTTGAGTTGCTGCCTTTGTTCTAATTTATTAAGTCTAGCGCAGTTTTTTTCTTTTTCTATGCAGAAAAACAAACGTCTCTAGCACAGATGAATTAGGCCTCTTAGGATCTGGAGTGAGATTTGGTGACGTCGCTCTGTGCTGTTCACAGTTCTCCTTGCTGAAGAGGAAGCTGTACCTGGGAACCTGCAGTGCAAGGATCTGCCTGCTTCTGCTTCATCCACTCTCTAGATCGGTTTTCTTCAATTTTTCTACTGCTTCTTGAAGATCCATCATGTCAAGTCATCATGTCTAAGTAAAAGCCCCGCCTCTATCAAGATGGCTGCATTCACACAGAGATGCGGTGCTGGGGGCAAGTCAGCAATGGGGAAAATATCAGCTGCAGGGAGCCCACAGGCAATAATGGGGACTAGTCCACATATACAAAGAAAAAAAAAAAGGCATTGCTTACATCAGGATCCCATGAAGAAGCTGAGGATGTGATGCTCAGGCTGGTGGTGTCTCCACTAGCACTCGATATATATAGATTCAAAAGGAATAAACAACAAGCAACTCTGTATCATCCCATTGCAGAAGTATGTATTGGTTACAGCGGGGGTAGGCAACCTGGGGCCCTCCAGGTGTTGTGGAACTACATTTGCCATGAGGCATTAGAAGGCTGGCGGTTACAGTTACTCCCAGAGGAATAGTTCTCCAACAACTGGAGGGCCCCAGGTTGCCTACCCCTGGGTTACAGGGTAAATACAACATGAATACGCTTATGCAACTCGGCCATGGGGCCTTAGTCATAGCCATGACTAAGGCCTCACAGCCAAAACGCGTAAGGGTATTAATGTTGTATCTACCCTGTAATAAATAAATACTTCTGCAATTGGATGATACAGAGTTGCCGGTTGTTAATCCCTTTGAATACTGAGGACTAGTTCTACGCCTTCTGTTTGCCTTTTTTTTTGGGCAAAGCTTCAAATAGTACAGGTCCTCTTTAAAACAAAGTCCCATATCTCTAGCCCAACTGGTTTCCTTAAAAAAATAATAAAAAACACTGGCAAAAAGAGATCGCATGTGATCTTGTCATAAAGGAGGATTGTGGGTAGGTACACACAGCTTAGAGCAATACAAGAAAAGCTAAAGAAACTGCAGGGAGTAGAAAAGGAGACGACAGAATATACAGTATATGGCAATTTGTCCAAGCAACACGACCAGCGCATTCAGAAAAGAATAAAAATAAACCTGAAGTTCTGAAACAAGAATATCTCCATCGAGGCCAACATATGGTGCCGACATACCTTCAAGCCTTTATCATTACCCATAAATATTTTTTATTGTACAGAACCCAGCATGCCATCAGAAAGATGTCTTGAACCTGATTTAGCAGCAGAAGCACAAAACACAGAATTGTTTCTAATTAAAGACCGCAAGAATTATCTCGAGAACCGGACCGCACAGGCCCCCTTCCGTCTAACAGCCTCTTCTTGGACTGATCTCCTAAAATAACCCCATTCTTTGCGACATGATGTTTTTCCCCTATTTAGCAGTAAAGACGTCGGTAACAGCCGCAATTATGGGAAACAGAACGTAAATACAAAAAAGGTTCCAGCAAGGCAAGATCAAAGTGGGGGTTTTGTACTGGAAATAGTCATTTCTCAGAATTAAAGCCCCGCTTTGATATCTCCTGAAATAACCAGAATTAGAATGCTGTGTGCCTGATTATGTGGCAATCTTCCACCGCACACAACACTGTAGAAGAGCAAACCTAAAAACGACAATTCAATACTTACAAAAGGCAAGTTCACTTACACAAACAGAGCTAATGTACAGGTACATCTCAAAAAATTAGAATATTGTCAAAAAATTATTTTATTTCAGTAATTCAATTCAAAAAGGTGAAACTCATTATTTAGATTCATTCCACACAGAGTGAAAATTTGAATATTACACAAGACCATTAAAAAAAGATTTTTCAATACAGAAATGTTGGCTTACTGAAAAGTATGTCCATGTACAGTACGGTATGCACTCAATACTTGGTCGGGGCTCCTTTTGCA
Source organism: Aquarana catesbeiana (assembly GCF_042186555.1). Lineage (NCBI taxonomy): Eukaryota > Metazoa > Chordata > Amphibia > Anura > Ranidae > Aquarana > Aquarana catesbeiana. The sequence continues at coordinate 220,487,569 of NC_133335.1, forward strand.
TGAATTACTGTGGCATGGAGGCGATTAGCCTGTGGCATTGCTGAGGAGTTATGGAAGTCCAGGTTGCTTTGATAGCGGCCTTCAGCTTGTCTGCATTGTTGAGTCTGGTGTCTCTCATCTTCCTCTTGACAATACCCCACAGATTCTCTATGGGGTTTAGGTCAGGCAAGTTTGCTGGCCAATCAAGCACAGTGTTACCATGATCAATAAACCAGGTATTGGTACTTTTGGCAGTGTGGGCAGGTGCCAAGTTCTGCTGGAAAATGAAATCAGCATCTCTATAAAGCTGGTCAGCAGAGGGAAGCATGAAGTGCTCTAGAATTTCCTGGTAGAGGGCTGCGCTGACTTTGGACTTGATAAAACACAGTGGACCAACACCAGCAGATGAGACGGCTCCCCAAATCATCACGGACTGTGGAAAATTCACACTGGACCTCATGCAACATGGATTCTGTGCCTCTCTACTCTTCCTCCAGACTCTGGAACCTTGATTTCCAAATGAAATGCAAAATTTACTTTCATCCGAAAAAAGAGGACTTTGGACCACTAAGCAACAGTCCAGTCCTTTTTCTCCTTAGCCCGGGTAAGATGTTTCTGACATTGTCTCTTGTTCAGGAGTGGCTTGACACAAGGAATGTGACAATTATAGCCCATGTCCTGGATACATCAGTGTGTGGTGGCTCTTGAAGCACTGACACCAGCCGTAGTCCACTCCTTGCAAATCTCCCCCAAATTCCTGAATGGCCTTTGCTTCACAATCCTCTCGAGGCTGCGGTTATCCCTTTTTTTTCCTACCACGCGTTTTCCTTCCACTCAACTTTCCAATAATATGCTTGGATACAGCACTCTGAACAGCCAGCGTCTATGGCAATGACCTTTTGTGACTTGCCCTCCTTATGAAAGGTGCCAATGACTGTCTTCTGGACAACTGTCAGGTTAGCAGTCTTCCCCATGATTGTGTAACCTACTGAACCAGACAGAGAACATTTAAAGGCTCAGGAAACCATTACAAGTGTTTTGAGTTAATTAGCTGATTAGAGTGTGACACCATGAGTCTACAATATTGAACTTTTTCACAATATTCTTATTTTCTGAGATACTGAATTTTGGGTTTTCACTAGCTGTAAGCCATAATCTCAAAATTAAAAGAAAGAAATGCTTAAAATATATCACTGTGTGTGTAATGAATCTATTTACGAGTTTCACTTTTTGAATTTAAATTACTGAAATTAAGTTTTTAATTGAATTCAAATTTTTTGAGATGTACCTGTATTCTACGCATTAAGGTAAAAAAACCTTCTGCATGCAGTTCCCTCCCAGTCCCACCAAAACACTTAACTGAGCCCAATCTCAATCCAGCGATGTGCACCAGAGCAGAGTACCTGTGTGCCAGGATGACGGTGCTCCTGCGCATTTGCAGGATTGACGTCATCCTGTGCCAGCCAATGAGGATGGCTGCAGCCTAACACCCGGTAGAAGCTGGGTAGGAGTTGCTGGTACCAGAGCCAGGGACATTCTAAAGGCTGAAGGTTGCTCCCCCCTCACTGCTGTCAATCAGAGCCAGTGAGGGGGGGGGGGGGGGGGCAGGGGGTGGAGCCAAGCCCCACTCAGTGTGTCTTATGGATAGCGGGGCTCAGGGGCAAGCACGCATAAGTGCCCTTATGACAAGCGGCTTGCTATGGGGACACTCCGCAGAGGGGAGGAGCCAGGAGCGCCAGCGGGAGACCCGAGAAATGTAGTCAAAAACAGAAGCCAGGGAATGGATGCCAGAGAGGGTAATCAGACAAGCCAGGGTCAGGAAACCAGAAGTCAGCGTAGTCAGGAGCAAAAATCAGGAACAGGGATCAGAAGTCAGCCAGGCCAAGTCATACACTGGAATGCACTGGAGATCATAGACCACGCAAGGACAAGGGGGAAATCAGTTAAGTAAAATGGGGCAGGCTGTAGCCTGGACCAATGACGCAGGTTAATGGTAACCAGATGAGCCACTGTTGAAACGACTGGTTGGTAATTAACCGACAGTTGTGCAGCTTTAGAGCACTGAAAGAAAAGAGCTGTTCGTAAAGTAGCAAGAGCCCAGCCCTAACATACTTATTCTACCATATCAACCACATCCAAAGTCAGATTTGGTGATGTCATTACTGTGCTGTTCATTGTTCTCCTTGCTGGAGGCTCCAACATAAGAAAGCAAAGCCCTGCCACCAAGATGGCAACCTCTACACAGGGACACAGTGCAGCACAGGGCATGGTAAGTCAGTAATGAGAAAAAGATCAGCTGCAGAGTGGACCACAGGCAAAAAAGGTTATTAGTCTGCATGCCTTTTTTAAGCAATTGCTCTTTAAGCACTACAGAAAATGTTGGCACTATACACAAGTAAAATAAACACCATAGATAATTCCCCCCACACTGCCCATAAGGAGAAAGGCTAGCGCCATGAAAGCCGCACAGTTTTGTCAAGTCATTGCCGATTTGGCAAATATTTCAAACACGCTGCTTCATGTGTCTTTCCTTGTACCCTGGACGGAGCTCAGAGAGGATGAAGAGAAGGTGAAAGAAGCGATCGCTGTAATGACACATATGTTCTGTTTACCCGGGCCGCTGCTGGAAAGCACAGGTCACACAGAAGTATTCCAAATGGAAAATGGCAGACCTAAATCTGTTTCCCTTCTATAAACAGAGGCTGCTTATTGATATAGGGATCAATAATCCCCCAGGGTAATTACAATTTCTTAGTCATTTCCCCTAAGGGGGGAAAGATATAGGAAACGCCTGTTTTGCATTTGAAGCTGAACTCTAGGTAAATGGCTAAATACAGATAAAATGCACCAGTGAGCTCGGTAACACCGAAAAGGCCAGGATGATCACGCAGTTCTTTACAAGGTTAAGAAAGAATTCTTCACAACAACTAGCCAAGTGCTGAACAGTCTTCAGAAGTTGTCAACGTCTACAAAAGAAAAAACGTTAAAAGAGTAAATGGAGAGGGTTTACCACAAGGTGCAAACCATTGGCAAGCCTCAAGAATAGCTCCTTACTACCATGCGCTCCTTCAGACAGCCCTGGACACTGGCTGCCTCCCATCCTCTATGTTGGAAGCTATTATTGTTGTGGTGCCCAAGGCTGAGAAGGACCCGAAGTTATCCACTCCTTAATGTGGATGTAAAAACTAAAATCAACTAAATTCAGTCATTTTGTCTCTAGATCAGTGGTCATCAACCCTGTCCTCAGGACCCACTAACAGGCCAGGTTTTATGTATTACCTTGCGGAGATGCAGACTACAATACTGCAATCACTGAGCAGCAAATTATATCACCTGTGATGTATTTCAGTTATCTTGCAAACCTGGCCTGTTAGTGGGCCCTGAGGACAGGGTTGATCACCACTGCTCTAGATCATAGAGAACAGTTCGGGTTCATGCCGGGTAGGGGCACGGACATCAATACTCGCGGTCTATTGTCGCAGCATTGCCTATTTCTGACGAGGACTCGGCTTGGGTGGTGGCCTCGCTCGGTGCGGAGAAGGCCTTTGACTCAATGCAATGAGAGATTTTGTGGCAGGCGCTCTGCTGGTTTGGATTCCGTCCCAACTATCTAATGGATCCAACTGCTGTATGCGGTCCCTGTGGCTCGGTTGTAGACCAATGGGATTTTGTCCTCTCCCTTTCCCCTTTCTATCTAAACAAAGGGCAAGTTTACTGTCCTTCAGACTTTAGGGGGGCCGGACTGTGGCCAGTAGGAGTAGAGAATGCCCCAGGGTCTTTGGAACAATGCCTCAGTCTTAGGGGTCAGTGGGGGTAGAAAATGACATATTGCCTATGGTCAGTAGGAGGAGGAATCATGTCCCATCACTGGTAATAGTGGGAGGAATAGCGCCCCATCGTTGGTGTCAGTGGGAGGAATAGCGCCCCATCGTTGGTGTCAGTGGGAGGAATAGCGCCCCATCGTTGGTGTCAGTGGGAGGAATAGCGCCCCATCGTTGGTGTCAGTGGGAGGAATAGCGCCCCATCGTTGGTGTCAGTGGGAGGAATAGCGCCCCATCGTTGGTGTCAGTGGGAGGAATAGCGCCCCATCATTGGTGTCAGTGGGAGGAATAGCGCCCCATCTTCGGTGTTAGTAAGAGGAATAGTGCCCCATCATTGGTCTCAGTGGAAGGAATGATGCCTCATCGTTGGTGTCAGTGGAAGGAATGATGCCTCATAAGTAGGAGGGAAAGTGCCCCCAAGGCTGATAAATACAAGCAAAGAGCTGCATCTTGCCTGAAGGCCATAGTTTGGAGACTACTGATCTAATTGAGATCAGTGGTCTCCAAACTATGTTCCGCGGGCAAGAGACGAAGGGGGCAGGGCCGAGCCCAATATGTAAATAGACACACAGAGCAGCCGCTCTGTGCAAAACCAATACACAGAGCAGGTAAGTATAACATGTTTGTTTAAAATCTGACTATTAGTGCTGCATATTAGTGCTGCCTTATCAGCGAAGGAGAAAAATTACTTATTTAGAAAATTTTATAACAGAAACAAAGAAAAACCTTTTTTTTAATCAAAATTTTTTTTTCATTTGGTTTAGAACAAAATAAAAATCCCAGTGGTGATTAAAAGGAGAAGTCCAGCCTGCGCTTGTTTGGCTGGGCTTCTCCTCTGGGTCACAGGAGTGCAATTCGTTTTGCACTCCTGTGACCCGTTTTCAGCAGAGATCGGTCTGAAGTCCGCTCTCCCTGCTGACGTCACTGCCATCAGTCGAGGCAGCGCGTCATCCCGACTTCCCAAGTCTGGATCCACCAGCTGCCTTGATTGATGGCAGTCTCAGCGCCCAATGAGCGTGGAGAAGCAGAGAGGAGAGACGCTGACTGACAGTCAGCAGATCTCCTCTCTGGGATCTGTGAAAACCGAGCCATCGGCGATGTTCGTGGCTCGGTTCTCAGTGCAGAGACCGTGGGGGATAGATGCAGCATCGGTCTGATGCTGCATCCACCTAGGTAAGTATGAATCAACAAAACTTTGTATGGGTACAGCGTTGCATGACCGCGCAATTGTCATTAAAAGTGCAACAGCACTGAAAGCTGATAATTGGCCTGGGCAAGAAGGGGGTGAAAGTAGGCAAGTGGTTAAAAAGTCAAAGTATTCTTCTGTTCTTATTCAAGTATAACCTTTATCTGCAGGCACGGTTTGAATAAAGACTTGATGTTTTCCTGTTTAAATATGCTGAAAAAGTCCGCATTTTCCACGAGTTAATTTTTTTTTTTTTTTAACATGACTGTAGTTTGGACAGATTAAACCAAGAACAACATGCACAGCAATGAAGGGAAGAGAAGATATGGAGACGGAAAGGAATGGCTCATGAGCCAGAGCATACCACAACATCTGTGAAGCATGGTGGAGGCAGTATTATGGCATGGCCAAGTATTGCTGCCAATGGAAATGGGTCACTAGTGTTTATTGATATTACTGCTGACATAAGCAGCACGATGAATTCGCAGGATTTATCCAAATGATTCAAAACCGATAAGATGCGGCTTCATAGTACAAATAGACAATGACCCAAAACATTCTGTGAAAGCATCCCAAGAAATTGTGAAAGGCAAAGAAGTTATTCATTACTTAATGGCCAAAGCGGTCACCTGACCTCATCCCAAACGAACATGCTATTTACTCGCTGAAAGCAAAATTGAAGGAAGAGAGACCAACAAACAAACAGCTACTGAAGACAGCTGCAGTAAAGGCCTTGCAAAGCACAAGGGTGAAAAACACAGCTTTCAGTGATGTCCATGGGTTCAACATCTCAGACAGACATTGATTTTAAACAGAGTATTGAAACTGATCAGTGGCGGCTGATGCTCAAAATTTTTTTGGGGGGCGGGGGGGGGGGCAAACAAACTGAAAAAAAACAAAAAACATCAATTGCAGCCACTGTGCCATCAAGCGCAGCCACTGTGCCATCAAGCGCAGCCACTGTGCCCATCAAACGCAGCCACTGTGCCCATCAAACGCAGCCACTGTGCCCATCAAACGCAGCCACTGTGCCCATCAAACGCAGCCACTGTGCCCATCAAACGCAGCCACTGTGCCCATCAAATGCAGCCACTGTGCCCATCAAACGCAGCCACTGTGCCATCAAACGCAGCCACTGTGCCCATCAATTGCCGCCAGTGTGCCCATCAATTGCCGCCAGTGTGCCCATCAATAGCAGCTACTGTGCCCCATCAAATGCTGCCAGTGTGCCCATCAATTGCTGCTACTGTGCCCCATCAAATGCTGCCAGTGTGCATCGCCCGGGACACTTACCTGTCTCGCAGCGGGTCAGCGGCGGTGTCCTGCATGCTCCTCAATGTCTTTCCTCTGTCCTATCAGGCGTCCAATCACAGCGCCTGATGTTTCAGCCAATCAGGTGACAGGTAACAGACCCGAGCACCTGATTGGCTGAGAAGCGGTTCAGTGTTAGCAAAGCGAATTCCTTCGCTTTGCTAACACACAGCTGAGTCAGCAGCTAACGCACAGCATTGCGCCCGCTGTTCACCTTTTTGGGCGCCTAGTAGAGCCTACTGCTCTAATCAGGTGCTTCCAAAAAAACACCCTCCACCGCTGTAATTCAGGTGCCCGAAAAGGGGCTGGACACCTGAATAGGGGGTGTCAGCGGCGACCATAGATAGATTCATGCAATGCATGAATCTATCTATGGTTATAGAGCGGTGCCAGGAGAGAGGGGGCGGCGCTCCTGTGCACTTTATGGACGCACCGCCACTGAAACGGATTATATTTATGATTATGTTAGTTGTCCAAATTATTTTTAGCCTATAAAAATGGGGTATAGTTCCTAAACAGCTACACTTCAATCAAACCTTGATCGATTTCAAATACATTGCCAGATTATGAAACCTGCATCACCATCTAAACATTTATGAACCTAGATGCACATGGGAAATGGTTTTACCCATCAAACTATTTGTATTTATGTCCACCCAGTTCTAAGATTTACACAGCTCTGCCACACAGCACAGCCCTGTCTGCCATGGCACAGGACCTTATCTTTCTCCTATGCAGTTTAGAAAATCCTTTCACACGGGGTAGAATCTGCTTTGCCCAGCAGGGGATCTATCTGCTGATCCCCTCCTGACCAGAGCACGTGGATGACAGGTCCATGTCCGCTCCCTTAATGCAAAGTAGACATGGACAGAGCCTGCTCTGCTCTATGGGCGGTCGGATGTAAACAGACCGGCTGTCCATTTACACCCAACTGCCCTCCGTTCCGCCTAGACGGAGGGGAACGGATCTCCTTCCATTTTTTTTTTTTTTTTTTTTAGCGGACCAGATCGAAATGGAGGTAGGAGGGTAAAAACGGGCACAAATCCATTTACACCTGCCGGTCCATAGGAATACATGGACTGTCCGATTAGGTCTGCCTGAAAAACTGACAGCCGGATCTAAATCAGATCCCCTGTGTGAAAGGGGCATTAGGGGTTGATTTACTAAGGCCACTTTCACAATGTAGCTGCTCCGCGCCAGCGGTAAAACGCCGGTAATTTTAGTGGCACTTTTCGGACGCTAGCGGGTCGCTTTTCAGCCGCTAGCGGGTCGCTTTTCAGCCGCTAGCGGGTCGCTTTTAACCCCCTGCTGGGGGCCGAAGAAAGGGTAAAAAAAGCGCCCTTGTTGCGGCCCTGCCTAAGCGCTTTGCAGGAGCTTCAGCAGTGCTGCCCATTCATTTCAATGGGCAGAGCGTTTTGGGCACCACCCAGTGTGAAAAGTCACACTGAAATGAATGGAGAGGCGGTTTTCAGTGGTTAGAGGCCATTTCTAGCGCTAAAACGCCTGAAAAACGCCTCATTGTAAAAGCAGCCAAAAAGTTGAAAGTGCAAAATCTGATACAGCTGTGCATGGTAGCCAATCAGTAACCAACTTCAGCTTGTTCTAATAAGTTTCGACAAAAAAAAAAAAAAAATGGAAGCTGATTGGTTTGCATGCACAGCTGCACCAGATTTTGCACTCTTCAGATTTAGTAAATCAACCACCATGAGTCATGACGGGGTGTATATATATATATATATATATGGAGTTACCACTGTGAAGGGCTGGTAGAGGAACAATCTATGGAGCCGATTTATTAAGATCAAGAGTGACAAACCCAACATTTCCATTGGTCAGACACTTGGGGGAGATTTACTAAAACTGGAGCACTCAGAATCTAGTGCAGCTGTGCATGGCAGCCAATCAGTAACCAACTTCAGCTTGTTCTAATAAGTTTTGACAAAAAAAAAAAAAATAGAAGCGGATTGGTTTCTATGCACAGCTGCACCAGATTTTGCACTCCCCAGTTTTAGTAAATCAGCCCCATACAGTTCTTGTACCTCTTCCAGCCTGTGACATAAGGTTATCTCTCTGTCACTTGGCTCTCACATCCTATCAGCATGTCTCTTTTTAGCACATGAACACAGCATTACAACCAACTTGCTCCTTGTGCTACTTCTTCCTTTCCCAGCCTTGAGCTCTGCTGTAAAAGCTGCATAAGGCTGATACCAATTTAAGTACCTACACTGTTTGCATCGAAAAAAAATATATAAAAAATTTAAAAGTAATTGTAAACCCTTCCATATACCCAGTGAAGCAACTATCCTCAGGTGATACACAGAGATGAAACAAATCCTCCTACATAAGTTGTACCTGTTTATCTACAGCGGTCTTTCCCATATACCGTATTTATAGGCGTATAACACGCACTTTTTTCCCCTTAAAATCAGGGGGAAATCATGGGTGCATGTTATACGCCGATCTCCGCTGTCTGTGAGGGCCGTCAACACTGACCAAGCCGAGCGTACCGTGTACTCGGCTAGGCTCTGCTCTGCTTGCAGTTACGCCTAGTCCCACCTCCTAGCCTTTACGTCCTGCCATTGGACCATTGGTGTTGTGTCCATCATAGGAGCCGGGCCAAGGTGCGGGACAGGGCGTGACTGCGAGCAGAGCCGAGTAGCCGAATACACGAGTACACTCGGCTCGGTCTATGTCGGCGGCAAGAGGAGCCAAGAGGAGCCGAGAAGAGCCGATTATCTCGGCGGCAGTAAATTTAAAACCCAAAACGTGCTGCAATTTTGGGGAAGGCTGCAGATGGACACTGGGGTAGGCTGCAGATGGACACTGGGGTAGGCTGCAGATGGACACTGGGGTAGGCTGCAGATGGACACTGGGGTAGGCTGCAGATGGACACTGGGGTAGGCTGCAGATGGACACTGGGGTAGGCTGCAGATGGACACTGGGGTAGGCTGCAGATGGACACTGGGGTAGGCTGCAGATGGACACTGGGGTAGGCTGCAGATGGACACTGGGGTAGGCTGCAGATGGACACTGGGGTAGGCTGCAGATGGACACTGGGGTAGGCTGCAGATGGACACTGGGGTAGGCTGCAGATGGACACTGGGGTAGGCTGCAGATGGACACTGGGGTAGGCTGCAGATGGACACTGGGGTAGGCTGCAGATGGACACTGGGGTAGGCTGCAGATGGACACTGGGGTAGGCTGCAGATGGACACTGGGGTAGGCTGCAGATGGACACTGGGGTAGGCTGCAGATGGACACTGGGGTAGGCTGCAGATGGACACTGGGGTAGGCTGCAGATGGACACTGGGGTAGGCTGCAGATGGACACTGGGGTAGGCTGCAGATGGACACTGGGGTAGGCTGCAGATGGACACTGGGGTAGGCTGCAGATGGACACTGGGGTAGGCTGCAGATGGACACTGGGGTAGGCTGCAGATGGACACTGGGGTAGGCTGCAGATGGACACTGGGGTAGGCTGCAGATGGACACTGGGGTAGGCTGCAGATGGACACTGGGGTAGGCTGCAGATGGACACTGGGGAAGGCTGCAGATGGACACTGGGGTAGGCTGCAGATGGACACTGGGGTAGGCTGCAGATGGACACTGGGGAAGGCTGCATTGATGGGCACTTAAAATGTAAGTTTTTTTCCTTAAACTTCCCTCCTAAACTTGGGTGCGTGTTATACGCCGATAAATGCGGTATATACTGAATGTGCAGAATTTACACAGGATGTCTTAGCTCTGAAAATCAGGGGGCGGAGAGCTTAGGTTACATCAGTGAGGAGAGCTCTGAAAGCTGATTGGGGGGAAGGGACAGACCCCCTTCACACAGCTCACAGGAACAGAGCGGAGACTGTCACTCTGCTGGAGATCCCTCCCCTGTCACCATTTTTCTCTTGGTGTCAGAAAACTTGTCAGAAGTGACTCATGCTTATAACAGAGGAATGAGGCAATGAACAGATCTAACACTTAGTGGTCTGGAGTGAGACAAGTACACACTATAGAGCAAGATATGCTTTGTTCACATTTAATGTCTGAGGTTTACAACCACTTTAACCATCTCAATACCGAGCACTTTCACTGCCTTCCTGCCCAGGCCAATTTTCAGATTTCAGCGCCATCACACTTTGAATGACAATTGCGCGGTCATGCGACACTGTACCCGAATTAATTTTTTATCATTCTCTTCCCGCAAATAGAGCTTTCTTTTGGCGGTATTTAATCACTGGGTTTTTAAAATTTGAAAAAAAAAAAAGTTTCTTAGTTTCTGTCAGAAAATTTTGTAAAATAAGTAATTTTTCTCCTTCACTAATGTGTGCTGATGAGGCTGCACTGATGGGCACTGATGAGGCGACACTGATACGCAGCACTGATAAGCTGAACTGATTGGGCACTGAAGTAAAGCACTGATGGGCACTGAAGTAAAGCACTGATGGGCACTGATACGCAGCACTGATGAAGCGGCACTGATACGCAGCGCTGATGAGCTGAACTGATGGGCACTGATATGCAGCACTGATGAGGCGGCAATGAAGGGCACTGATAGGTGGCATTGATACACAGCACTGATAAGCTAAACCGATTGGGCACTGAAATAAAGCACTGATACGCAGCACTGAAGGGCACTGATACGCAGCACTGAAATAAAGCACTGATGGGCACTGATACGCAGCACTGTTGGGCACTGACTGGTGTCACTGATGGGTACAGGTTAGCATTACAGACAGGCACAGAGTGGCATCACTGATGGGCACTCTTGGGGCTGCACTGTATTCAGGGCACTGATTATCTCCCCTGTGAGGAGATGCTGCTGATCGGCACAGTCAGTGTGAGGCGAGCAGGGACGATAAGTGGCATCTCCTTGTTTACATGTGATCGGCTGTGATTAGACACAGCTGATCACAAGGGTAAAGAGTCACAGCTCTTTATTGAGATCGGGGTTGCGCCGCTTCCCATGTGACGTTGCCCAGAACGAGAGGGGATCCGGCCGTCATTTGTCTATACGACGGGCGGGAGGCGGTTAAATAAGTATTATTGAACTATGAGCTGCACTTAACAGCCCATTGTGTAAAAATGCTACTGTTCCCTTTAAGAGAGGTTAAGTTGCATATATTTCCCACGGTCTCCCTGTCATTATTACACTTTGGACATCACTAAATATAACATAAAACAATGCATAGCAAACGTTGAATGCAAGACTTGTTAAAAGCTGAACTGTTATTTTTACCATCAACTCATCCCCATACAGATATTCTTCTTGGTTTCACTTGACCCTCTAAGTTAGATTGTAAGCTCCCACGAGCAAGGCCCCCTAACCCTCTTGTCTTGAAATGTACTGTACCTGTACTGTCCTTTATATTGTAAAGCGCTGCTCAAACTGCTGGCACTATATAAATCCTGTATAATAAAAATTATAATAAATTCAACTTTGGCATGTAAAAATTAGATTCATAAGACGTTTAGGATTCTTACATAGCTCTGACTCCTGCACAGAATAATTTTATAACTTGATATGATTGTGCTGTACAGGGTGACAGCAAAGCAAAGTTATATGACAGCTTGAGAGCTGCGAGTTTCCAGAGCTTGTTCTAAAACTGCCTAAAATCAAAAAGACTCCCAAAAGCTAATTTCCTCTGCTGGTGTTGACAGATGAAAGCTGTTATCTGCATTATCCTCCCACACTTGTTCTTTCGGATAATGTATCTAACTAGAGTGTCCTGCCAATTTCCTCACTCATCCTTCAATGCGAGTTTTAGATAAGGAATGTAAATAGCAGGGAGAAATAATCCTTGGATGTGCTAAGTATCGGATTCCTACCTTTGGGTATCTCTCCACTTTTTCCTTCAGCTGTGTTTCCCTTAAAGCTTTAGTCATTAGCGGGGCTTCCTCCAGACGATGTCTGAGAAGAGAACATAGGAAGAGATAAAAACAGCTCACAATGTGCAGTGAAATCAGAGTAAAGCTGGCAATAGATGGAGAGAATTTACAAATGAAAAGTCTTAGGAAAACTCTCAGAACATTCTCAGAGCATTTGTCGTTTTGAAAAGATTTCCTTTGCTTTTAACATTTGATTTTGGAATGAATAGACTTTACTGAATGAAAACCACATACCGTATATACTCGAGTATAAGCCGACCCAAAGCCGAGGCACCTAATTTTATCACAAAAAACTGGGAAAACGTATCGACTCGAGTATAAGCCTAGGGTGAGAAATTCAGCAGCTACCGTAAGTGGAAAAGAGGGTCAACAATGTCCATTTGCCTGCCTCCTCACTGTGCCCATCTGCCTGCCTCCTCACTGTGCCCATATGCCTGCCTCCTCACTGTGCCCATCTGCATGCCTCCCCACTGTGCCCATCTGCATGCCTCCCCACTGTGCCCATCTGCATGCCTCCCCACTGTGCCCATTTGGCTGCTGCCTCACTGTGCCCATATGCCTGCCGCCTCACTGTGCCCATATGCCTGCCGCCTCACTGTGTCCATCTCCCTGTCGCCTCACTGTGTCCATCTCCCTGCCGCCTCACTGTGTCCATCTCCCTGCCGCCTCACTGTGTCCATCTCCCTGCCGCCTCACTGTGTCCATCTCCCTGCCGCCTCACTGTGTCCATCTCCCTGCCGCCTCATGTCTATTAGGCGGCCAGTGTAACAAAGCCCCGCCTCCTCCTCGTCCCTCGTCCGTGACAGAACACTGATTCAGTTCTTCCAAGCAGCGAGTCAGTGTCCCGCCTATCACAAGCGAGGACGACGAGGAGGTGGAGGCGGGGCCTTGTTGCAGTCAGTCTAGTCGACGGCCATGCAGTGTAAAAAAGCCCCGACTCCTCCTCATCCTCGCCTGTGATAGGCGGGACATTGACTCACTGCTTGGAAGAACTGAATCAGTGTTCCTTCACGGACGAGGGACGTGGAGGAGGCGGGGCTTTGTTACGCTGGCCGCCGACTAGACTGACTGCATGTCACAGCGCCGGGAGATCAGGCGCATGAGGCTGCAGATGGACACAGACCCGAGTATAAGCCGAGGGGGGCATTTTCAGCACGAAAAAAAATGTGCTGAAAAACTCGGCTTATACTCGAGTATATACGGTACATTGTTAGACAATTTCCCATCCTGCTCCTTTGAATTTTCTCATCACTGCGGTCGAAAATGAACGTAGATTTGACCCCCACTAATGTTTAGAAAAAGCTAACAACCTTACTTAGAATCTGCCCATCTATGGCCAGCTTAACCATCTCAATACCGGGCACTTTCACCCTCTTCCTGCCCAGGCCAATCTGCAGCTTTCAGTATTTTTGCACTTTGACAATTGAGCGGTCATGCAACGCTGTACCCATATGAAATGTTTATAATGTTTCACACAAAAAGAACTTTCCACTGGTTTTTTATTTTTTGCTAAACAAACGAAAAAAGACCGAAAATTTAGAGGCGAAAAAAAAAAAAACTTTTCTAAGTTTCTGTTATAAAATTTTGCAAATAAGTCATTTTAATCCTTCACTGATGTGCGCGGATGGCGCTGCACTAATGAGGCTGCACTGATGATCAGTTCCCCGATTATCTGTGTACATGTCCCCTATCACACTATCAGGTTACTGTATCTCCTCACGCTGTGACAGCGCCTGAGGAAAGGAATGCCGATAATCAGCAAGTGTGTTTACATGTGATCAGCTGTGATTGGACACAGCTGATCGCATAGTAAAGGGCCGCTGTAATTGACTCTTTACCACAATCTGTAATCAGCTGTGTCCAAATGACACATCAATCACAGAGTGCGCTGGATGCGAGCCCTGGGGGGGGGGGGGGGCATGGTTCTGGAAGACGTCCATGGACGCCCTCCCGGAACAACAGAACCACGCTGTAACTGTCTTTCGCCTATAGCTCCAATCGATAATACACCTGACCTATTTACGGTTTGTTTGGTCTCTACGGTTGTGAAACAAAATGTTTTTAAAATGTCTTGCTCCATTATCACAATTCACTCTGTAACTGATAACGAACACAATTCTTTTTTGTAAACTGTACTCATACCTTCTGCAATAAAAAGAGTTTAAAAGAAAAAAAAAAAAGCAGCCCACAGATGAATACATTTTTTAATTCAACCAGCAGCTAAATGAAAAAAAACGACTTCATTCCCCCATCCACACACTTGATGTGGATGGGTGAATCCTCCCAGTCGTCAGAATACATTGATCAGCGTTGCATCCTATAGCCTGCAGCGACGATCGAGCTGGGAAAATCCGATGGGGTGATTGTACAGAAGTGGATTGGTAGGTCCACTTCTGTACAACCAAAAGTACTCATACATGGATCTATTCGTCTTGTCCCTGCTGAACTGGTCGAATTTCGATCCATGTAAAGGTCAACTTAAGCAGTTTCAGTGCAGGAGAAGAGCCTGTACAACCGTGAAAGACCAAAGGTAAGGCTGGAGTTCAGATTCAAAAGTGAAGAATCCTAACTATATTCATAAAAAAATATGCTCCCTCCCCCCTCCTACCTACCCTGCATAAAAAAAAAAAAAAAAAAAAAGGGGGAAGAGGAGAAAGATGTGTCCACTTACCTATTCTTTTATCCGCTCCGATTCAGTCACGTGACCCTGCAGCTCTGTGTAAGGAGAAGCTCAGCAATGGCTCTCAATTCCAGGAGTCGTTACGTCAACCATAATATCCCAGCCGTTGGCGATGCTCCTTCCTCTCCCCTGCAGCAGCTGCTTACTGACACAGGGGAGCTGGAGCTGCAGGATCACATGACCAAGCTGAAGAAGATTTAAAAAAAGATAAGTACAGAGATCTTTTTTATACAGGTTCGGAAGGATAAGTAGTAGGAGGAGGAGGAGGGAGGGAATATTTTTAGGAATAGATACATAGTTAGGCTTTTCTTCCACTTTAAAGTGGAGCTCCACCCAAAAGGGTGAAGTCCTGCTTATTTGCCTCTCTCCCCCCCCCCCCCCACCCATTGCCACATTCGGCACCTTTCGGGGGGGTTTACTTCACTTTGTCGCGGCGGACTCATCTGGAAGTTCGGCTCCCCTCCTCCTTCCCCCACCGTCGGGCCATTCAAAAGCATGCGCAGTAGGGAACCGGCTGTGAAGCCGCAAGGCTTTTACTGCCGGTTTCCTTTAGCCGAAATGGTGGCGGCAGCACCAAAGAGCCGATTGAAAAATCTCATCTCTGGATCCCTGGACAGATAAGTGCCCTAACATTAAAAGTCAGCAGCTACAGTATTTGTAGCTGCTGACTTATTTTTGATCTAGGAGCTCTTGAGCAGCCAAGGTGACCTTATGCTTTAAAAGGACTCTCTGGCTCCGAGATCGGATTACTAGGCTCCTGGATTCTACATTATTTTGTCCACCTCTGCATTACTTCATCAATCAGATACAAAATGCTTACGCACCCATCCCACAGAACACATGTACTGGGGAAAAAAAAAACGGATCTGCAAAGCAAGTCTTTTTACCTTACATTTTTGAGTTCAGCAAACCTTCTTCTCACATCATCTACTGTGACCTCAAAAAAATCATCAGGTAGATCCTTATTATTGGCACGTACGTTCTGCTCCAAATCCAGGTGGCACACAATGGGCTCTCTGTCTAGAGACTGCAAGGCAAAACATCAAAATGGATTTAAATGTTGGGCCAGAAAGTACCTGCGCTTAGGATATTTCAAAGGTTTTACAGATGGCCTTACACTGAGGGGATTGGATTGTTTTGACCTTAACAATTAGAACTATGATGCTACATTCATTTACATCTACTATTTAGAGCATTTTAAGTCATGTCCTCAGTGCTGCAAACAACACTTCACCAACAGCAGTGCCCAGGTGGAGATCTGCCTTTCTAGTGAAGATTGCAAAACCTCCTCCCTCCCCATCAGCTCAAAGCAGAGGACTATTAACCCTGCAGGCTCTGCTTGTGTAGTATAATCACTACACGGGCAGAAAGAGGGATGTGAGCGGTCTGACAGCTCACATCTCGTACAACAAGGTCATCATTCCTGTGGCAGTTTTCTATACAAAAAACTGCAGTATTTCCTTAAATCTGTAAGGGGAAGTTACACTGGACCCCCTCCAAATCCCGCCCCCCCCCCGATCCCACTGTACCAGGGTCTGGTGATCCCCCGCTGTCAGCCATTGGGACGCCGCTTCCCCGGTCTGGGGATTTTAAATCCCTGTACATAATCTCCTATCCGTACCTCTCAGCCTGTATGCATAGGAGGCATTCTAACTGGTAAGCATGGACGGCGCTGACCAATTAGACCTTACAGATTTTCTGTAAAGGTGAATTTACCCTTTAAAAAAGGACAGACCTGCGCTACTTTCTATTTCACTTTGAAATAGAGTCTGGCAAGGGTGGCGCAGATACACCTGAAGTAGGTCTATCTGCTCTGTTAATGTGGCACACGCCACTCCTGACAGTTTCCTGCACCCCTTATGCCGCGTACACACGAGCGGACTTTACGGCAGACTTTGTCCGGCGTACTTTTCGACAAACTTTTACGACGGACTTTCCGAATGAACAGACTTGCCTACACACAATCAACCAAAGTCCGAAGGATTCGTATATGATGACGTACGACCGGACTAAAACAAGGAAGTTCATAGCCAGTAGCCAATAGCTGCCCTAGGGTCGGTTTTTGTCCGTCGGACTAGCATACAGACGAGCGGACTTTTCGACCGGATTCAAGTCCATCGGACAGATTTGAAACACGTTTCATTTCTAGGTCCCCTGTATCCTCAATATCCTTAGTCCTCAATGAACAGTTACAGTAGAGTAGCTAAAGGCCAATGATCCCATTAGAAAGTCTTAGAGCGATCCCTCACATTCTACACATGCAATCCAGTTCAAATACTTAACAGAGGCTCTGTTGCCAGACCATTTAAACCACAATCTTCCCATAACATTAAATGTGCATATAACATATTTTTTGCATGTTGTTTACCTGTAAAATCCTCCCCTGAGACTGCTGCTGGGCATGACAATCTTGGATATGATGTCAACAGCCCCCCGTAGCCTCAGAGCTGTCACTCTGATGTTTCAGAGCATTCCTCTACCGCTCCTCCCCATATATTAGGTTATGTATAGCGGTGTGGGGAATGGCGGAGGAGCTGGGCCAGCACAGAGATTACTTAGAAACTCACAAAAGAGGAGAGGGTTTTGAAATGCAAAAGGGCTTCCCGCCCCCGCCTTCTGTCCCCGTTAGAAGTTCTAAATGCCGGGAGGTAGGCATTCCGATTTAGTGACTGCTGTGATTGGCTGTCACAGCGGTCACATGATCAGAAAGCTCCCGATCACAGGTAGGTATCAGGAGCTTTCCGATACTCGCTAGCAGCTGTGCTGGGAGTGCACTCTCAGCACAGAAATTTTTACATTTGGGATGCATATATGCGGCCAATCGGTGTTAAAGCCCACCTGCCGAGAAGCTGCATATATGCGTATGGCCAATGGGAAGAAGTTAAAACATCTGCATCTGAAATGTGCTCAGCTGTTAAAATGGAAGTTTAGCCAAAAACTAAATCTAACTATCAAAAACGAATCTAGCGCTGTAAAGAAAACAATGCTAAACATACTCTTTCTGAAGCCGATCCCGTCTCCAGCAGCGGATGCTGTGTGCAGGAGAGAACCGATGACAGCTGGGAGATGCCTGGGAAGTGACATCACCCATAGAGTTACTATGGGGCTTCCGTTGTCGGCTGCCTCTCCTGCACACCTCCCACACACTAAAGCCGCCGCTGACAGCTCCGCGTGGGACCGGAGCTGGCTGCAGAACAGTATAGTGATTTCTTCTTTACAGGGCTAGATAGATTAGGCTTAGAATGTGGGTGGGAGTAGTTTTAGAGTTAGGTTTTGGCTGAACTTCTACTTTAAGTCCTGTTGTGGGATGACAACACACAGGATTGTTGTGGGCTGAGGTAGTGTCAGCCCTCCCAGTTGTCTTTAGCTAAACTATTCAACCACTCCCACTCTCGGATCTTTATAATATAACGGCTAATCATTCTGTAGTCCCTGATAAGAGTTAAAAAGATAAATAGACTATTTAATACAGGAAGTATGCTGAGAACACAGGTTGGCTCTGACATTCTGACAAGGTCATCAGGTATTTTTTTAGTTTTGGGCTCATCATTTAGATAAAAAAAATGCTTCCAATGGTATGCAATGCAAATAAAATTATTGAATTGAATAAAAATTGCAGGGCAAAGATCCTCAATTCAATTGGGTTAGTGAGCTCTCAATCCATTTCAAATTAGAAAAGAAAAAGAGACATTCACTATTAGGTTGTACATAGTCTTTAAAAGCAGGTAGTTGAATGGAAGGGAAAGAAATGCTGTTTTTCCTGCTCAGAATGCAATTACCCTGTTTCCCCGAAAATAAGACCTAGCGTGATTGTCGGTGATGGCTGCAATATAAGCCCTACCCCCCAAATAAGCCCTACCCTGCTTCCCCGAAAATAAGCCCTACCCTGAGAAGAAGACCTACAAGGACTTTGACTAGGGCTTATTTGGGGGGTAGGGCTTATATTGCAGCCATCACCGACAATCACGCTAGGTCTTATTTTCGGGGAAACAGGGTAGAGCCCATGACCAATGAGGGAGGGAAGGTTATTCTGGGGCCCCATGATTTCATTGGCTCTGGATTAACTTGGCACCCCCTGTAGTCACTCCACAGCTCACCTCTGACTCATTATCAGTCTTTGACTTCTTTGGCTTAGAATGTTCTGGACTGTGTAAAGGTTCTTGAGCAGTGGCACATGGTAGGTCATCTTCGAATGAAGCTGCAGGAACATTGGCACCACCTAGACGATGGCCTCCACCTTGGAATGGAACAAAGGAAGTCACTTGAGCCTGAGCAGGAGCAGGAGCAGGAGCAGAAGCAGGAGCAGAAGCTTTTGGCTTGACACTGTCCACACTGGGCTGTGCTTTCTCTACACAGGAAACTGCTGCTTGAGGGGTTACAACTTCTTGAGGTTCTTCCCTTTCTGTAGCCTTAATGGGCAACCTCTCTTCCTGGCAGGCAACAGGCTCTTTCTTCACATCTTCTCTTGCTGGAGGACCTCTGGACTCTTCCTTGAGGCCAGAATCCCTCTGTTTTTTTGTGCCCGCCTCTGTGCTTGGTGGTTGTCTGCTGTCAGATGAGTCCTTCTTCCGCACTACAAACCTTATGAATGAGATTAACAGATCACAAGGTTTACTACAAGCAAACTGGGTTTTTTTTGGTATTAAAAGGTCTGTAGACTGTACAGCAAGCATTTAGATATTTCCATGAAGCTGAGCTCTAAGAAGATGGTTAAAGTAGCATTCAAGCATAACACTAAACTGCTACCCCCTCCCAACACTCCTGCCTACCCTGTGTAAAAAAAAATAAAAAATATCTGTATAATAATTTTTTTTCTATTCCCCTCCCGTCTGGTCATGTGATCCTGCAATTCCAGTTCCCCTGTGTCAGTGAGTGGCTGTTACAGGGAAGAGGAGGGAGCACCATCAACATCTAGGACATGGGAGCCTATAAGTGATGTCACGGCTCCTGTAATTCCCAGCAGTTGTCGAGCATCCCATGACACACGAGGTGCTGAAAACAGCTGCTTATGCATGCACTGCACAAGTCAAATACATAGGGGCAATCAGATCCTACCTGTACTCAGCTTCTAGTTCTGCGGCGCTTTCCGCCCTCACAGTGTATGCTGGAGCTGAGCTTTCATTCTTTACCCTGAACACAGGGCAGCGTACAGGTAAGACCCCATTACTTTTACTTGGGTGGTACATTCACAATCAGCAGTTTTCATCCTTCAAAGCTCAGTCATTTTTCATACATCGTATTTGTCTTTGGTACCTTCGTTTTGGCAAATGCTTGTCCATTTGCTCTGTCTGTCACGTTAATAAAGGGGACCTCCATGTCCCCAAAACGTTGGCGTTATTCCGATATGGGTCATCAGTAAGCAATTCTATTGGGTGTCGTGGTGGTGTGCTAACTTTCACTGCATACTGGATTTAAGCGATACCACTAAGGCATCCCTATAGACCAGTGGTCTCCAAACTGAAGCTCTTTGCCTTTATCCAGCTCTTGAAGCACTATTCCTGCCACTGACACAAACAATAGGGGACCATTCCTCCCTCTGACACGAGCAATGGGGCACTATTCTTCCCATTGACACCAACAATGGTGCACTATTTCTTCCCACTGACACCAACAATGGGGCACTATTCCTCCCACGGACACCAACAATGGGGCAGGGGCGTGGCCTGGACTGGCATGGCGTGAGGAGTGAAAGTCGGGAGCTCTGCTAGCCAATTATCCAAATTTACATATCCTGGACCAGAAATACCTACCTGCCGTCTACTCCTGGGTCTCTTACCCTCTCCTACACAAGGGGAACATGTCACCGACAAAACAGAAGACAGATCCCGCCGCTAAACTGGCCAAATAGCAATGGGGCACTATTCCTCCCACTGACACCAGCAATGGGGCACCATTCCTCCCACTGACACCAGCAATGGGGCACCATTCCTCCCACTGACACCAGCAATGGGGCACCATTCCTCCCACTGAAACCAGCAATGGGGCACCATTCCTCCCACTGAAACCAGCAATGGGGCACCATTCCTCCCACTGACACCAGCAATGGGGCACCATTCCTCCCACTGACACCTGCAATGGGGCACTATTCCTCCCACTGACACCAGCAATGGGGCACTATTCTTCCCATTGACACCAACAATGGTGCACTATTTCTTCCCACTGACACCAACAATGGGGCACTATTCCTCCTACTGACACCAGCAATAGGGCACTATTCTGCCCACTGACACCAGCAATAGGGCACCATTCCTCCCACTGACACCAGCAATAGGGCACCATTCCTCCCACTGACACCAGCAATGGGGCACCATTCCTCCCACTGACACCAGCAATGGGGCACTATTCTGCCCACTGACACCAGCAATAGGGCACCATTCCTCCCACTGTCACCAGCAATGGAGCACCATTCCTCCCACTGACACCAGCAATAGGACACTATTCCTCCCGCTGATACCAACAGATGGGTACTATTCCTCTCACCGATACCAATGATGAGGCAATATTCTTTACCCCGATACCAACAATGGGGCACTATTCCTCTCACTGACACCAATGAGGGGGCATTGTTTACTCCCAGGACATTTTCTACTCACACTGTCCACAGTGCAGCCCCCTCAAAGTCTGAAGGACAATAAACGGGTCCTTTGTTTTGAAAGTTTGGCGACCTCTGATATAGACATACAAGGCTGCTTCAAATTATCTCACCAAGGATGAAACTATTATCAGACAAGGATGAAACTGAACAAAAAGTAACATTTCAATAGTTGCAAGAGAGAAGAAATGTGAACCTTTCTTAGATGATCATAGCTGAACATGTTTCGTTTTGAATCATCACTTACAGTTCCCAGTTGCAGATGATGTTACCTTTACTATTTCATGAGATCCCTAGGTCTATAGAAAGTCCCTGTTACCTTATCTTCTTAATGCAAATCATACCTTCCTGGTGGAAGACTACCAAGGTGCCCTCAAGTTCAGGTGTGGTTTAGGGCAGAAAACGAGATAATAGAGAATGAAAAATGGACATAAAGGATCAATTTGACGCCTTTACTGTAACATCATCAGGATGGATTTTCTTCACTCTTACTGAGGTATACAAGGAGCAAAACGCATAGAAGAGCACAACTTGTGTGATGTGACATGCACATTCCTCAGTACTTTGAAACCAATTCTGTCCTGTCAACATTTAAATAATGATAATATAAAGAGCATCCTAGCTGGGGATGACCTAACATGGGAAGGCTATTTGTAATATTAAATTACAAAATGGCTTAGGTAACAACTACTTATAGTATGCACTTTTTTTTTTTTTTTTTTTAAATTAAAGTGGATCAAGGGTACATTTACACTTGCGCATGCACAAACACAGCGATTAGATGTGAGAACCCCAAGCATCCCACTGAGTACAATGGGGCTGCCTCTTGCAGCTAATCATAGGACCCCCCCCCCCGCTGGGGTTCTCGCATCTAAATCGTAGTGTGGATCATTCGCAAGTGTGAATGCACCCTAAAGCTCACTATACATGGTTCAGTTTTTTTTAGTTTAGCCATCTGGCTGAAGGAAAGCAACTGAAATGATTTCCCTATCCAAACAGTCAAAGTGGATGCTGAAATCCTCCCCGCTGTGTCATTGTATTCCGACAGTGGTAGTGCCCTGCTGTCAGAATACCTTGATCAGCGTTGCAGCGTACTGATGGCATGCGCTGATCAAGCAAAAATATACCAACAACCTAGTTCATGAGAAGTAGATTGATAGATCTCATGAACGGAACGGCCCATACATGCATTGAAATTCGTCAGGCTCCTGCTGAACCAGCTGAATTTCGATCTATGTATGACCAGCTTTACTCGTTCTCACTGACCTGATGATGGCACTTCCACCTGTGAGTCCCAAAGATTGAAGAGATGTTTGCTTCAGAAGTGATTCACCAGACACCTGAGAAACAAAAATTGATTAAGTGGTTGGATTTCCGTATAATTTATATTTATGTATCTCTATATACCTCAGACTGACTGCTATATACATGTACACAATCGTATAGGACCTAAGATGACCTAAACCACCTGAAGGTGAGTAAATCCGTACCAGAAAAAGAAAATTAGATTATTTTTTATCATTTATACATTTTTTTTTTTTTACACATTTATTCATCCTTTGTCATACTATTGATCTGCAATCTCTTGGCAGTCAAATTTCTGTCAATGTGCATGTGTATAGAAATATAGGTTTTCCGGGAAGCTGCCAACATCCTAATATATATGGAAAAAAAGATGTGCAAAGCACTAGAATAATCCCTTTACAAGGCAGAAAGTAGAGTAGTAGAGAGTAGAAGGTGCTACAGGATACCTTATATACTGACCACAGCATGGCTCTGGCAGTGTATGGGAACACCTGTACCCACTGGGATTGATTGCATTCTTTCAAATGAACATAATATTATTCCATGGACATGTATATCTTGTTTTTATTACTGTAGGGCTATGTTTGCCCGTCTGTATATGCTCCCTATTAAAGTGGCGTCACTGCCTTTTAAACTAATTCTACTGTCTACTACTCAACTTTCTGCCTTTAAAGTCCAAGGGGATTATTCTAGTGCTTTGCACATCTTTTTTCCATATGTGTATTGTGTGTAAAACAGTCAATTGTAAAGTCTGTTGGAAGTGTATGAGACAAAGAGGTTTATTTACTAAAGCTAGAGAAAGCGCAAAATTAGTCACAATTCTGCATAGAAACCAATCAGCTTCCAGGTTTTATTGCCAAAGCTTAATTAAACAAGCTGAGGTTAGAAGTCGATTGATTTCTAAACAGAAATTACTAATTTTGCACTCTTTAGCTTTAGTAAATAAACCCCAGAGTGACAACATAGACACACAGCTGGGAGACTGGGACAGAGCGTTTTCACACCATAACACGAAGCGTATGAACAAACAGGGCCACTGATAAGGCAATACAGCCAGCCCTCCTGTACCGGGCCCAGCCCCCATCAGTTCAAAGGGGGGGGCCCGGGCACCTGCCAAGGAAGAGCGATGGCTGTACTGCCTTACTGCCAACTCTTGTGGCTCCCCCTGCAGCTTTGCTGGCTTCTCCTCCTTTTTTTTTTTTCTCCGGCTGCCCTGCAGGGGGATTGGTATCTGTGTCCCCAAGCCCCCTACTGTCCAGGCCTGTGTGCCCCCCTCCCCTGCAGCATTGCCAGCTTTCCTCCTCTCCTCCCCCGCTAGCAGCTGCTGAGGGCACAAAACCGGATGTTTCAGGATAGACAGCGGAAGGGGGGGGGGGTGCGGTAAATATGTCCCATTTACCAGCCCCTTCGATTCCAGGGAGAAATTGGCACCGTTCATTCACTGTGTCCATCCTTTACTGAAGCATAATTGTGTTTACTATGCTTCAGTTTGTAAATGAACAGGGAGCCTCAACGCGCGTCCTATTCATTCACTGTCCAGTGCAGCTGAGACTGCAGAGAAAGTCACTGGGGAATCTCTGTCCTCGGTTCCTTTCTCTGTCTCGAATATGAGAAATTAGAGGTCTGTTTAGACCCCTGATATTTCACCAAAGGTCGCCCCAAAAAGGCTGTCCCAAAAAATGTATTAAAAACAAAAAAAAGAGGGGGGGGGAAGCTGTCTGATTGCTCTACAGGGCCCTGTGGTTTCTAACAGCATCCCTGTGAATAAAGACCTTCATGGCAGAATCTCCACGTAATATTTTAATGAAGGCTGTAGATTTTTTTAAAACAACTTTTGAAAAAGCATGAATGCCATAGATTGAATATTACTGTAATTATTGGCGTATAACACGCACCTTTTCACCCTGAAAATCTGGTACAAATAGTGTGTGCGTGTTCTACACCGATACTGCAATTTGGGCTGCCTAGGAGGGAACGGGGAGGGGGGTGGGACGAGTGCCGTCAGATTACATACAGCGAGAATCTCCTGTTTACCTGGCGGCTTCTGTAATATGAAGTCCCATTTCCTGGGCCGGCATTGGACCACTGTTCTAGGTCTATCATAGAAGCCGGTCCAGGAGGCGGGACTTTGTATTAAAGAGGCCGCCACCTTCCCTGTTGCCTCCGAGGCAGCAGTAATCTTAAGTGAGGCTGCAGATGGGCATTGATCAAGCTGCATTGATGGGCAATTGTGAGGCTGCAGATGGGCATTGATCAAGCTGCATTGATGGGCAATCGTGAGGCTGCAGATGGGCATTCATCAAGCTTCATTGATGGGCAATTGTGAGGCTGCAGATGGGCACTGATCAGGCTGCATTCATGGCAATGGTGAGGCTGCAGATGGGCACTGATCAAGCTGCATTGATGGGCAATTGTGAGGCTGCAGATGGGCATTGATCAAGCTGCATTGATGGGCAATCGTGAGGCTGCAGATGGGCATTGATCAAGCTGCATTGATGGGCAATTGTGAGGCTGCAGATGGGCACTGATCAGGCTGCATTCATGGCAATGGTGAGGCTGCAGATGGGCATTGATCAAGCTGCATTGATGGGCAATTGTGAGGCTGCAGATTGGCATTGATCAGGCTGCAGATGGGCAATGGTGAGGCTGCATTGATGGGCACTGACCCTTATTTTGCTTCAAAGTACTTTATTTAAAATTTAAGTTTTTTTCCTGAAACTTCCCTCCTAAAATGAAGGTGCGTGTTATACGCCTGTGCGTGTTATATGCCGATAAATACGGTACTTTTGAAAGTGCATAAACATAATAAAGTTTACATGAGATTTTAGTGGTCGGGTTTGCTTTTCCTTTAAATTATTGGTATCCAGTATATCTGGGTGCTCATAGTTTAAGGCTGATTATTTCATTTCCCTACCAATCTGCTTTTAGGGTGTGGAATTCCATACTACCGCACCAATGTTGTTGTAACTAAAGCTAACATATTGCCCTAATGGCTTTGGCGGGTGGGTACAGGTGGGAACTTAAAACACAGACGTCATGCCATTTGCGTCCCCTGGACATATAAAATTTGGGTGGCCCGACTATAAAAACAAGGCACGCCACCGACCAGCAAATTGACTTTAAAGAAGAACTCTGCTCAAAATAAATAAAAAGCAAAGCAGGGAGCCGATCGTAAAAAAATGAGCTGTCATACAAACAAATAGCCCTCTATGATGTTATGCACTTATATGTCTGAGTGGTTCAATCCGCTAGCATCTATCCAAAATGAAAACATCCTATTTGGGTGGCCTGGCCATTTAGGAAAACTACTGGATACACAGACTATAATGTCACACGCCAATGAAGTCATTTGTATTTTTGTTTTAAATCCCCACTTAAAAAGGTGAACTTTTATTGCCACATCAAAGTGTGCAGGTGGCAGGTCTTTGAGCCCACCCCGATTCACCAGTCGCTGAGTTTTGAGGAAACGTAAAGGAGGTGCGAGCTGAAAGCGCCGGAGTCAATGAATCATTAACGAGCTGTCTGGATTACAGAATTCGCCGCTCTGTGCATTGCCTTACCTCATCCCGCATATAAATGCATACGGCGACGTTTCCAGGAGGAACCTCGTCCAAACACACCCTGCAAAACACAAACAGCTGTAAACTTCAAAAACGCAGACAGCATCACTTCATATGTGCAACACAGAGCCAGGAACGTTACCAAAAACTTGAACAAAATATCAAATTTATTCAATATGGAGGAGCAAAAAGCCTGTGGAAAAAAGTGCTGACCTACAGGATTCAGAATTCAGCAGTGGTCAGATTAGTGAAAGTTTTGGGGTAAAAATATTACAATGAGCGGTTAAGTTATCATACCTGGTATAAATAGCGACATATTACATTGCACTTTAAAGAACAGAATCGTGAGACCGGCTTATGTCGGACATGGAGCTGTACACCACGGGCAGCATGTTGGCCACTTCCTGCTGAACCAACTGTTTTTGGCCCATGTGTACCCAGCATTACACAGGTTTGTTAGCATTGGTGTTAGAGAGGGAAGGGGACAGTTTTAAGGTTAGTTAGGCGTTAGCTGGAATTCCACTTTAATGTAAAAACCAAAATACCTTCTCCTATCCAAATACAGTAATTTCCACCAGGGATAAGCGAATACAGCTAAAGGTATTTCCATCGCACATATTTTATTCCCAAAAGGCTTCTTTTGATGCGTAAGAGGATCTCCCCCACGTGCCATAAAATGCAAAATAGAACAAGGAGACTTCTTACATATGGTATGATCCTGTACCAAGGTTAGACCCTTTCGGTCAGCAGTGGCTGTCTTTATCTCAGAAGCCTTTAACCACTTCCTGCCTGCCGTATGCAGAATGATGGCCGCAGGGAGGTTCCGTTATCCTGACTGGGCGTCAACAGAAGTTCAGCAGGATAAGCCGCTCGTGTGTGCCCCCAGGGGTGCACAGCATGACGATCAGTGGTGCGGTGTGTCGATCCATGTGTCCAATCACAGCTGATCACATGGTAACCAGGAAGTGCCGTTAATTGGCTTCCCTCTATTAACGCTGACAAGGCGTGGCTAGGGGAGAGCCGATCAGTGGATCTCCTGATTGGGGGGGGGTCTGCGCTGATAATCAGCGCATTGATTATCAGTGCAGAGCTATCTGCAATACCCACCAGTGCCCGTCAGTGATGCCCATCAAAGCCCCACCAGTGATGCCCACCTGTACTCATGTGATGCCAGTGCACAGCAGGATGCAATTAGTAATGCCAGTCAGTGCCCCTCAGTAATGCCTGCCAGTGGCTCAACAGCGCTGCCTATCAGTGCCACCCATCAGTGGCCCCTCATCTGTGCTGCCTCATCAGTGAAGGAGAAAACATACTGTTTTTTTTTTTTTCAGCACTTATATATATATATATATATGTCTTGGCTCTTCCAAATAATTGTGTGTTGGGCCCCCCCAGCATGATGCACTGCCCACTATCCTCACAACCGTAATAGTTTTTTATGACCACCTATACTGTGCAGCACTGGGCATGTGGTTCTATAGCTCTGCTTATGTGACCCTTTCTGTGCTATTGGTTATCATTGCATACTTTGGCTGTTGACTGTAACTGTTCTTTGGAAAAATAAAGGAATTGCCAAAAAAAACTCCCATTGTATAAGCAGACTTATGAGGATCGGGGGGGTTTACCAAACTCTGGGGTCCTTGGTTGGACTCGCAAGATATACGCGACTCTTTGCTTCATTTGGTAACCAACACCCCATGATATTAACTGATAATGTACTGGTGACAACGCTCAGGACGTCTTGGTGCGTTCAGGATTATATTAAATATTTGACGTGTCTGTTCTGGCTTTCCAGGAGTGGGAAGCAAGTCTTTAGACATAATATGTTCTACTCTGGTTTGTTTACCATTTTTCCTTTAGAATTCAGTTTGGCAACTATTGTCAGATGCATACTCTTTCAATCTCTTTGAATATATATTGCTGTTGCATATGTTTTGATTGTCAAGATGTATTTCTATACTTATATGTATATTATGAATGCATTTTGTACCTGTTTCAATAAACAAAGTTTAAAGGGGTTGTAAACCCTCAGGGTTTTTCACCTTAATGCATTCAGGTGAAAAACCTCCTGTGATGCAGCTGCCCCCCCACAGCACCCCCTTTTATTTACCTGAACCCGGTATTTTCAGCGACGGGGACGAGCACCAGCTCCAGCCGGTGTCTCGGGTCCTGATTGGATAGGTTGATAGAAGAATAGCCAAATCCAATGAAGCCGAGCCGAGTCCTGCTGTCTGTGTCAATAGACGCAGCAGCAGGACACTTGAGCGCGCCCGCAAGAGTGCCCCGAGGGAGAGCGGCTCTCCAATGGGGCACTTGAGAAGAGGAGGAGCCAGGAGCGCCGTTGAGGAACCCCAGAAGAGGAGGATCGGGGCCACTCTGTGCAAAACCAACTGCACAGAGGAGGCAAGTATGACATATTTGTTTTTGTATTTTAAAACAAACCTTTAGATATCCTAAAAAACAAAAACAAATACCATAACGATCTTGGATCTTACTTAGTTTGAGGGAAGGAGACCAGGACATCCCAGAGAGTCTTGGTGCATTGAAATTCATCTTGCAGCCTCGTCCCATCTTCCAACTGCAGGGCTACCCGAACTTTCTGAAATATAACAGAACAAAAGCGTTATTTTATGCAGCCTATTTTTCATTAGCTGCTAAATAGCTGCTTGTGCTCCTTACCTTAGCTGCAATTAACACTAGTGCTTTATTTTTACAAGCTTTTGGCTTGGCAGTGTGGAGATTATGTACATGCTAATATAAATCGTTGCAAATTGATTAAAAAAAAAAAAAAAAAATCCCATGTACATAAGTATTCACAGCCTTTGTTCAATACTTTGGTGAAGCACCTTTGGCACCAATTACAGTCCTCAAGTCTTCTTGAGTATGATGTTACAAGCTTGTCACACCTATTTTTGGTCAGTTTCTCCCATTCTTCTTTGCAGGACCTCTCAAGCTCCATCAGGTTGGATGGGGAGCGTCGGTGTATAGCCATTTTCAGATCTCTCCAGAGATGTTCAATCGGGTTCAAATCTGGGCTCTGGCTGGGCCACTCAAGGACATTCACAGAGTTGTCCCGTAGCCACTCCTTTGTTATCTTGACTGTGTGCTTAGAGTCGTTATACTGTTGATAGATGAACCTTCGTACTAGTCTGAGGTCCAGAGCGCTCTGGAGCTGGTTTTCATCAAGGGTTTATCTGTACATTGCTGCTTTCATCATTCCCTCAATCCTGACTAGTCTCCCAGTTCCTGCCGATGAAAAACACCCCCACAGCATGATGATGCCACCACCATGCTTCATTGTAGGGATGGTATTGGCTAGGTGATGAGCGGTGCCTGGTTTCCTCCAGACATGACGCTTGCCATTCAGGCCAAAGAGTTCAATCTACCTTTCATCAGACCAGAGAATTTTGTTTCTCATGGTCTGAGAGTCCTTCAGGTGCCTTTTGGCAAACTCTAGGCGGTCTGTCATGTGTCTTTTACTGAGGAGTGGCTTCCATCTGGCCACTCTACCATACAGACCTGATTGGGGGAGTGCTGCAGAGATGGTTGGTCTTCTGGAAGGTTCTCCTCTCTCCACAGAGCAACGCTGGAGCTCTAGCAGAGTGACCATCGGGTTCTTGATCACCTCCCTGACTAAAGTGGGGGACACACTATAAGAAAAATCGGACGAACATTCGTCCAATTTTTCTCGATGCTTCTCAGCAAATCGGAACTGATAAAAGAAAATTTGTACGAAAATCCTTATGAATATTCTCATACGACAAAGGCTTTTTTTGTTTATCGTTTCTGATCACGCGCAGTTTTTTTTCTGATTTTTCTTGTACGAAAACGGTACACATTAAAACGGAAATCATTCATTCTGTTTCCACACTAGAAAAATTTTGGAGTTTGTCCCTTCAGGAATTTTCGTACAAAATTCAAAATCGGCTGTCGAAAGTTGTGTACACACTATACGAAAATCATCCGAAAATTCTTTGGACGAAAATGTTCTCACAGTTTTCTTTTAGTGTGTACGATCTTCTCCCCCGATCGCTCATTTTGGCTGGGCGGCACGCTCTAGGAAGAGCCCTGGTTTTTCCAAACGTCTTCCATTTACGGATGATATAGGGCACTGTGCTCATTGGGACCTTCAGTGCTGCAGAACATTTTTCTGTACCCTTCCCCAGATCTGTCCCTCCATACAATCCTGTCTCGGAGGTCTACAGACAATTCCTTGGACTTCATGGCTTGGTTTGTGCTCTGACATGAACTGTGGGACCTTATATAGACAGGTGTGTGTCTTTCCAAATCATGTCCAATCAACTGAATTTACCACAGGTGGGCTCCAATCAAGTTGTAGAAACATCTCAAGGATGATCAGTGGAAACAGGAGGCACCTGAGCTCAATTTTGAATGTCATAGCAAAGGAAGTGAATACTTCTGTACATGGGATTTTTTTTTATTTTAAATACATTTGCAAAGATTCCAAAAAAACTTTGTTCATTATGCCATTATGGGGTATTGTTTGTAGAATTTTGGAGGAAAATAATGAATTTAATCCATTTTGGAATAAGGCTGTAACATAACAAAATGTAGAAAAAGTGAAGCACTGTGAATACTTTCAGGATGCACCGTATGTGAGTTTTTGGATTTGGAAATGTATTCCTTGGGTGAGCGGAAGCCAGTGGAGGGGCGGACACTGAACGGTTGGTAAGGTGGATGAGTCTGGCAGCAGCATTCATGATAGACTGAAGAGGGGAGGAGCCTATGCAGGGGAAGGCCAATGAAGAGGGAGCTGCCATAGTGGAAGTAATGGCTCATTTTCCTTCCTACATGGTGGCTTGAACAGCCAGATGGGAGTTTGGAAGGGGTATCCAGAATGTATTGGAAATTTGGGTAATAAAACTCCCCGGGTTTCACAGCTGAAAAACAGCTGTGGGTTTGCTTTTAGTTGTTAGGGAGGTAAAAAAAAAATCTTCTGGAGCTGCAGTGGTTAAGCCAGGTCTCCTCATCCAACATCAGTACCTGACCTCTTTAAGCTTAATGGGTACATAACAGGGTGGATAAAAATCAATGATTTTTAGAAATAAAAATTTTAAATTTAAAAAAAAGCGGATTTTAATCGATTTAAATCAAATTTATTTTGATAAAATGCTTTTGGAGTAAAAAATCTATCTAAAGATAGTTTTCTATTTAGGATACAATAATAATTTATTCAGCATGAAATGGAGCCTAGTTATGTAGAATGAGGCTGTATATTCTGCAATATTTACATTTTCGGTAAACTCATTCAATGAATCCAATCTCTGCAAGCTGAGATAACATGCAGTGCATTGATGCATTCACACAATTTCTCAGTAACCATGAGATAAAACAAAGTTCAGGAATATTCCTTTATCCCATTGTTTTGCAAATCTATGTACACTACAAACTGTATGATTGAATCGGTTCTGAGATCGCTGTTTTACTAACCTGACAACTTATTATTCTAAATAAAAAAAACCTTCATTTTGTTTGCAAATATTAAAGATTCTAACTAACAACAAGAATGAGTCCTTACATTTAAAGAGCACCTATCATCACAGATCCATCATGGCAGCGCCTGTTAGCGGGCGTCCACTCACCTGCTGCCACCACGTCCCTCACCTTGTTGTGTCACTGCCACATCATCAGCCGTCCCATTAAAGTGAATGGGACTGTCGGTGAGTCAACCGGGGGGCAGAGGAGGAGCCGCTGAGGGACAGAGATGACAGTTGCTCTTTAAAAATCATGATTTAAATCGAATTGATTTAAATAAAATCCACCCTGGTACATAATCCCCACAGACACACTCCAAAATCTTGTGGAAAGCCTTACCAGAAGAATGGAGGCTTTTACAGCCAGAGAGGGGGGCCAATCCCATATTAAAGGCCATCATTTTGGAATGAGATGTCTACCTAACTCATACATGTGTGACGCGAAGGTGTCCACAAATGTTATCCATAGTACATTTCCTTTAAGACAGTTACTTTATTTTATTTTTTTATTACAATTATCTCCCAGGTCAAGAGGCCCACCACAGATTGCTCTGGATATGTGATTGTGCCCCCCCTCCCCCCCCCCCGGGCTCCCAACTGAGCATGGCTGATGTAGAGGTAAATCAGGGGGTGCACACATTGTGCACATAGGGGGGCTAAACCAATCCAACAAAATCTGCATTTCAACTACAAACATTCTTTATCTCTAACCTCACTCCTTCAGTCTCCTCTCGCATTACTAACTTACTAACTGACATATCGGCATGGATGTCGCACCACTTCCTTAACCACTACAGCGCCGGAAGAATTTACCCCCTTCCTGACCACTTTTTGCGATTCGGCACTGCGTCTCTTTAACTGACAATTGCGCGGTCGTGCAACGGTGCACCCAAACAAAATTGACGTCCTTTTTTTCACACAATAAGAGCTTTCTTTTGGTGGTATTTGATCACCTCTGCGGTTTTTATTTCTTGCGCTATTAACAAAAAAATAGCGACAATTTTGAAAAAAAAAAAGCATTATTTTTTACTTTTTGCTATAATAAATATCCCCAAAAAATATTTGAAAAATCATTTTTTTTCCCTCAGTTTAGGCCGATACGTATTCTTCTACATATTTTTGGTAGAAAAAAAAAAAAAAAATTGCAATAAGCGTTTATTGATTGGTTTTCGCAAAAGTTATAGCGTCTACAAGATAGGGGATAGTTTCATGGCATTTTTATTGATTTTTTTTTCTTCTTTTTACTAGTAATGGCGGCGATCAGCGATTTTTATCGTGACTGCGACAGTATGGCGGACACATCAGACAATTTTGACACATTTTTGGGACCAATGGCATTAATATAGCGATCAATGCTAAAATATTGCATTGATTACTGTATAAATGTGACTGGCAGTGAAGGGGTTAACCACTAGCTGGCGCTGTAGGGGTTAAGTGTGTCCTAGGGAGTGTTTCTAACTGTGGGGGGGAGGGGCTGTGTGTGTGGCACGACACTGATCACCGCTCCCGATCACAGGGAGCAGAGATCAATGACAGTGTCACTATGCAGAAGGGGGAGATGCTTGTTTACATTAGTATCTCCCAGTTCTTCCTCACTGTGAGACGATCGCGGGTATCACACGGACATCGAGTCCGCAGGACCCGCGATGGCGATCACGGAGCTCCCGGTGCGCGAGCCGCCTCTTAAAAGGGCAACATACAGGTACGTTAATCTGCCTGTACGTGCCCTTCTGCCTCAGTATATCTGCGTGAGGCGGTCGGGAAGTGGTTAAACTAAATCTCTCTAAAACTGAGCTATTATTATTCCCCCCCCCCTCCATGACTTTTCAATCAAAATTAACAATGCAACTATCAGTCCCTCCCCTCACACCAGGGTACTACTGTAGGTGTAATCCTAGACTATGACTTGTCATTTCATGCCTCATGTCCAATCGTTGCCTTGACTATTGCAACTCCCTTCTCATTGGCCTGCCTCTCCATAGGCTCCTCCCCTCTTCAGTCTATCATGAATGCTGCTGCCAGACTTATCCACCTTACCAACCATCTCCTCCAATCCCTACACTGACCGCCATCCCTCTCCTCCCATTCCTACACTGACCGCCACCCCTCTCCTCCCATCCCTACACTGACCGCCACCCCTCTCCTCCCATCCCTACACTGACCGCCACCCCTCTACTCCAATCCCTACACTGACCACCACCCCTCTACTCCAATCCCTACACTGACCGCCATCCCTCTCCTCCCATTCCTACACTGACCGCCACCCCTCTCCTCCCATCCCTACACTGACCGCCACCCCTCTCCTCCCATCCCTACACTGACCGCCACCCCTCTACTCCAATCCCTACACTGACCGCCACCCCTCTACTCCAATCCCTACACTGACCGCCACCCCTCTACTCCAATCCCCACACTGACCGCCACCCCTCTCCTCCCATCCCTACACTGACCGCCACCCCTCTACTCCAATCCCTACACTGACCGCCACCCCTCTACTCCAATCCCTACACTGACCGCCACCCCTCTACTCCAATCCCTACACTGACCGCCACCCCTCTCCTCCCATCCCTACACTGACCGCCACCCCTCTCCTCCCATCCCTACACTGACCGCCACCTCTCTCCTCCCATCCCTACACTGACCGCCACCCCTCTCCTCCCATCCCTACACTGACCGCCACCCCTCTCCTCCCATCCCTACACTGACCGCCACCCCTCTCCTCCCATCCCTACACTGACCGCCACCCCTCTCCTCCCATCCCTACACTGACCGCCACCCCTCTCCTCCCATCCCTACACTGACCGCCACCCCTCTCCTCCAATCCCTACACTAACCGCCACCCCTCTCCTCCAATCCCTACACTGACCGCCACCCCTCTCCTCCAATCCCTGCACTGACCGCCACCCCTCTCCTCCAATCCCTACACTGACCGCCACCCCTCTCCTCCAATCCCTACACTGACCGCCACCCCTCTCCTCCAATCCCTACACTGACCGCCACCCCTCTCCTCCAATCCCTACACTGACCGCCACCCCTCTCCTCCAATCCCTACACTGACCGCCACCCCTCTCCTCCAATCCCTACACTGACCGCCACCCCTCTCCTCCAATCCCTACACTGACCGCCACCCCTCTCCTCCAATCCCTACACTGACCGCCACCCCTCTCCTCCAATCCCTACACTGACCACCACCCCTCTCCTCCAATCCCTACACTGGCTCCCAATCACCCAGCTAATTAAATTCAAAATACTAACCACAACATACAAAGCCATTCACAACTCTGCCCCGAGCTACATCACCAATCTTGTCTCCAAATATCACCCAAATCGTCCTCTCCGCTCCTCTCAAGACCTCCTACTCTCTTGTCTCCTCCTCCCATGCTCGTCTCCAGGATTTCTCCAGAGCCTCTCCCATCCTCTGGAACTCGCTACCCCAACCTGTCCGGCTATCCCCTACTCTTGCTACCTTCAGGCGATCCCTGAAAACTCATCTCTTCAGGAAAGCCTATCACGTCTCCAACTAATCTTCTACCACTTCCACCAGCTCATTCCCCACAGTTACAAACTTTTGTACCTCCTGCCCCACCTTATTAGATTGTAAGCTCTTCTGAGCAGGGCTCTCTTGATCCTCTTGTATTTTATTGTATTATAACTGTATTGTCTCCCTTTTATATTGTAAAGCGCTGCGTAAACTGTTGGCGCTATATAAATCCTGTATAGTAATAATAATCAAACAGACAGGATGCAGAAGAAACCTCACCGAACATTCTGCACCGGCACGCTGATACGAGCAGCTCACCATCTCCAGTTTGGCATTGTTGGGAAGGTTCGCAAAACGCCATTGAAGAGAAAGATCCAGCACTGTCCTCTGAAACCTGAAAAAAAATAAAAATATCGGCTCGGGTTATGGGTACATGGTTTATAAAAAATGGTGCTACAAATAAGCTTCGCAAAAAAAAAAAAAAAAACATAAAATGGATAAAATTTTTAAAAAATAAATCTGAACTCACTTTAGGTTATACTCTCTGGGGTTGAAATTCTGTTTCTTGCAGACCTCTTCCAGCACCTGCCATTATAAAAACACACAGACGCCAAACATAAGTGATCTGCAACTCATCAACACCGAAAGATTCCTTACCGCTAAAAGGAAGCGAAAAGATGACTCTGAATTAATCATACAGACAATTACCAAATATTGGTGAAACCTCACCGAGTGGGGAAATTACTTCCAAACAGAGCGATTTAATGAATGAATAAGTGTCATTGAAGCAGCACAACATCAGTGCGGATCGTGCTGGAACGACTATAAACAAAATACTTCTATTATGTGCAATCAAGCACCAGTTGCGGGCCGTATAGTGATACAACCCCTGAATCATAAGTTGGCAAAGTTATTAAGGATCAGCCAAAGGAAGAACACCGAATTCCAAAGGGACATACGGTTCCCCCAGCCCTGGTAACCACAGCCTTACAACTACAGGTCCCAGCATGCCTGGGCAGAAAAATACTGTTTAGGAACTGAACATCACCAGTTGCTTTGTACCTACACCGCTGCAGGACTTTAACTACATTCTTCATATTTAACCACTTCAGCCCCGGAAGGATTTACCCCCTTCCTGACCAGAGCACTTTTTGCGATTCGGCACTGTGTCGCTTTAACTGACAATTGCGCGGTCGTGCGACATTGCACCCAAACAAAATTGACGTCCTTTTTTCCCCCACAAATAGAGCTTACTTTTGGGGGTATTTGATCACCTCTGCAGTTTTTATTTTTTGTGCTATAAACAAAAAAACAGCGACAATTTCGAAAAAAAAAGCATTTTTTTTTACTTTTTGCTATAATAAATATCCCCCAAAAATATATAAAAAAAACTAGGGCTGTTACTGATTTAAATTTTCATGTTCGATTAATCGATTTTTTTTTAATCGATTAATCGACTAATTTCGATTAAATATAACACACATACAGGTCCAACTACTTTTAGCTGATTTAGCACCGTTGTTATGGCAACGGCCGAAGCCGGACATAGCGGGGCATGGCTAGGACGTCACACGTCATAAACTCAGCCTCACCGTGCCCATAATCGCAGCCTCACCGTGCCCATAATCGCAGCCTCACCGTGCCCATAGTCGCAGCCTCACCGTGCCCATAGTCGCAGCCTCACCGTGCCCATAGTCGCAGCCTCACCGTGCCCATAGTCGCAGCCTCACCGTGCCCATAGTCGCAGCCTCACCGTGCCCATAGTCGCAGCCTCACCGTGCCCATAGTCGCAGCCTCACTGTGCCCATAATCTCAGACTTACCGTGCCCATAGTCGCAGCCTCCCCGTGCCCATAATCGCAGCCTCCCCGTGCCCATAGTCGCAGCCTCACCGTGCCCATAGTCGCAGCCTCACCGTGCCCATAGTCGCAGCCTCACCGTGCCCATAGTCGCAGCCTCGCCGTGCCCATAGTCGCAACCTCGCCGTGCCCATAGTCGCAACCTCGCCGTGCCCATAATCGCAGCCTCGCCGTGCCCATAATCGCAGCCTCGCCGTGCCCATAATCGCAGCCTCACCGTGCCCATAATCGCAGCCTCACCGTGCCCATAATCGCAGTCTCCCCGTTCCCATAATCGCAGCCTCCTCGTGCCCATAATCGCAGCCTCACCGTGCCCATAGTCGCAGCCTCACCGTGCCCATAGTCGCAGCCTCACCGTGCCCATAGTCGCAGCCTCACCGTGCCCATAGTCGCAGCCTCACCGTGCCCATAGTCGCAGCCTCACCGTGCCCATAGTCGCAGCCTCACCGTGCCCATAGTCGCAGCCTCACCGTGCCCATAGTCGCAGCCTCACCGTGCCCATAGTCGCAGCCTCACCGTGCCCATAGTCGCAGCCTCACCGTGCTCTCACTCTCTTTAACCATAATCCAGGTAAGCCAGTTGCAAACCACAACACAAGTATATATATGTGTGTATTGCGGTCGGCAAGTGCTTAAAAGGGGGTTGTAAAACCTCAGACGTGAAATATGAACAAAGCATATCCCTCTATAGTGTGTACTTGTCTCAATCCAGAGCACTAAGTGTCAATTCTGTCTGCTGCTTCATTCCTCTGCTATCCGCATGAGTCACTTCTGACAAGTTTTCCTGACACCAAGAGAAAAAAGGTGACAGGGGAGGGACCTCCAGCAGATTGACAGCCTCAGCTCTGTTCCTTTGTGAAGAGGGGGGTGTGTCCCTTTACTCCGGATGTAGAGAAGAGGTGGCTGCAGATAAACAGGTACAACTTATGTAGGAGGATTTTTTTTAAATCTCTGTGTATCACCTGAGACAAGTCCTTTCACTGGATATATGTAAGGATTTACAACCACTTTAACCACTTGCACTCTGGAAGATTTAACACCCCCCCCCCCCACACACCTCCCTTTCCCCCCTCCCTTTTTGACCAGGCCATTTTTTGTGATACGGCACGGAGTTACTTTAACTGACAATTGCGCGGTCATGCGCCCCTGTACCCAAATAACATTTTTGTTCTTTTTTCTCCCCATAAATAGCGCTTTCTTTTGGTGCCATTTGATCACTTCGGCTTTTTTTAATATTTTGCACTATAAACAAAAAACGATTAACAATCTTAAAAAAAAAAACAAAAAAAATAAAAACATATTTTAGCACTTTCTGCTATAAAATATATCCCACAAAACAATTAAAAATAATCAAATTTCTTCATAAAATTTAGGACAATATGTATTCTGCTACATGTTTTTGGTAATAAAAATACCATTAAGAGTATATTGATTGGTTATAGCGTCTACAAACTATGGGATATACTTATGGAATTTTTATTTATTTATTTTTCTACTAGCAATGGTGGCGAACAGCAACTTATAGCGGGACTGCGACATTGGCGGAGGACAAATTGGACACTGACACTTTCTTGAGGACCAGTGACACTAATACAGTGATCAGTGCTAAAAATATGCACTGTCACTGTACTAATGACACAGGCTAAGAAGGGGGTTAACATCAGGGGCGATTAAAGGGTTAACTGTGTGCATAGCTGGTGTTTTCTTACTGGGGGGGGGGGGGGGGTGCTTGTACTAGGGGGAAGGCAAAAGATCTATGTCCCTGCTTTGCAGGAACACAGGATCAATGCCTTCTGCACTGACAGAACAGCAATCTGCCTTGTTTACATAGGGAGATCGCTATTCTGCCTGTGTCCTGAACGATCAGTGGGTGCCGGCGGACATCTGGTCCCGCTGTGTAGAATCACAGAGGCAGCGAGCCTCCGGCAGCATGCACTCGCGCCCGATACCCGGAAATGTAGGATCAGATAGATAGATAGATAGATAGATAGATAGATAGAGGTAGGCAAGTGGATATATACATGATTCTGCTTTTTCGGGTAGGGGACTTTTTTCCTGTCCTGCAAGCGCATCCCCCGGGTGTGACAAGACACACTGGAATGCATGGGAGGCGGTTTTCAGGCACTTAAGCGCCTAAAAACCCCCCCAGTGTGAAAGGGGTCTTAAAGTGGTTGTAAACCTCAGACATGAAATATGAACAAAGCCTATCCCTCTATAATGTGTACTTGTCTCAATCCAGAGCACTGAGTGTCATTTCTGTCTGCTGCCTCCTTCCTCTGCTATCAGCCTGAGTCCCTTCTGATTTATGGGGAAGTTGTGGTCTAGCCTGCTGTAAACCAGGAGGCACCAAACTCTCCAGTACGAGGCCTGTGCTGTATATTTACAGATATTCACCCTTTATAAAAAAAAAAAATCTAATTTTTATAAATGAAACAATTAAATCTGATCAAATGAACAAAGTTTTACTTGGAGTATTTATTTTAATTAGCAAAAAAACTTCAGTAAAACAAAGAAAAGAAATTACGAATAAACTTGAAGCCATCAGAGCCCCCCCCCCCCCCCCCTTTCATCAGAGTCCCCATCAGTTCCCTTCCCTTACATCAGAGTTCTCCCCTAACTTTGGAGTCCCCATCAGAGTCTCACCATACATCAGAATCCCCATCGGAGCCCCTCTCTTACAACAGAGTCCCCCCTTACAGCAGTGTTCCCATCAGAGTCCCCCCACCACCTCTACAGCAGAATTCCCATCAGAGCCCCCCCTTACAGCAGAGTTCCCATCAGAGCCCCCACCCTCTTTATAGTAGAGTTCCCATCAGAGTCCCCCCTCCGTTCAGCAGAGTTCCCATCAGAGCCCCACCCCTTTACAGCAGAGTTCCCATCAGAGCCCCACCCCTTTACAGCAGAGTTCCCATCAGAGCCCCACCCCCTTTACAGCAGGAGTTCCCATCAGAGCCCCACCCCTTTACAGCAGAGTTCCCATCAGAGCCCCACCCCCTTTACAGTAGAGTTCTCATCAGAGCCCCACCCCTTTACAGCAGAGTTCCCATCAGAGCCCCACCCCCTTTACAGCAGGAGTTCCCATCAGAGCCCCACCCCTTTACAGCAGAGTTCCCATCAGAGCGCCACCCCTTTACAGTAGAGTTCTTATCAGAGCCCCCCTTACAGCATTATTCCCATCAGAGCCGCTCCCACCCCCTTACTGCAGAATTCCCATCAGAGCCCCCACCCCCTTTACAGAATTCCCATCAGAGCCCCCCACACCCTTTACAGAATTCCCATCAGAGCCCCCACCCCCTTTACAGCAGAGTTCCCATCAGAGTCCCACCCCTTTACAGTAGAGTTCTTATCAGAGCCCCCCTTACAGCATTATTCCATCAGAGCCGCTCCCACCCCCTTTACAGAATTCCCATCAGAGCCCCCCACACCCTTTACAGAATTCCCATCAGAGCCCCCCACCCCCTTTACAGCAGAGTTCCCATCAGAGTCCCACCCACCTTACAGCAGAGTTCCCATCAGAGTCCCCAATTTTCAGCAGAGTTCCCATCAGAGCCCCACCCCCTTTACAGTAGAGTTCCCATCAGTGCCCCACCCCCTTTACAGTAGAGTTCCCATCAGTGCCCCAACCCCTTTACACCAGGAGTTCCCATCAGAGCCCCACCCCCTTTACAGTAGAGTTCCCATCAGAGCCCCACCCCCTTTACAGTAGAGTTCCCATCAGTGCCCCACCCCCTTTACAGTAGAGTTCCCATCAGTGCCCCACCCCCTTTACAGCAGGAGTTCCCATCAGAGCCCCACCCCCTTTACAGCAGGAGTTCCCATCAGAGCCCCACCCCCTTTACAGCAGGAGTTCCCATCAGAGCCCCACCCTCTTTACAGCAGGAGTTCCCATCAGAGCCCCACCCTCTTTACAGCAGGAGTTCCCATCAGAGGCCCACCCTCTTTACAACAGAGTTCCCATCAGAGTCCCCCCTCCGTTCAGCAGAGTTCCCATCAGAGCCCCACCCCCTTTACAGCAGAGTTCACATCAGAGTCCCCCCCCCTTTACAGCAGAGTTCCCATCAGGGTTCCCCCCTTTTACAGCAGAGTTCCCATCAGAGTCCCCCTTACAGCATTATTCCCATCAGAGCCGCTCCCACCCCTTACTGCAGAATTCCCATCAGAGCCCCCCACCCCCTTTACAGCAGAGTTCCCATCAGAGCCCCCCCCTTTTCAGCAGAGTTCCCATCAGAGCCCCACCCCCTTTACAACAGGAGTTCCCATCATCCCCCCCCCCCACCCCCATAGCAAAGTTGCCATCAGGGTCCCCACTGGAATATTATTTACAGTGAACTCCCCCTTACATCAGTGTTCTTATTGCAGAACTCCTTACAGCAGAGTCCCCAATTGGACTCCATCCTAACATCACAGTTCCCATTGGAGTACTCCCAACATCAGAGTCCCTCCTTACATCTTCAGTCCCTATCAGAGTCCCTCCTTACATCACAGTCCTCATTGTATTATTTTTTACAGCGGAGTCCCCCCTTTCATCAGAGAACTGCATAACGTCTTGCGGTGGGTCGCAGTCTGCAGACCCCCATTGTAATGTGTGTGTTGAAATGAAACACCATAAAATGAGCCCCTAAAGCAGGAAAGGGGGCGTTCCTTTTCCCTGGAGCCTCCTTGGGGAGATTTCCCCCTCACTTCCTGTTGGGTAAATCACATTCCCACCTGTCTTCTCACAATGTTGTCACCAGAACAGGAAGTGAGGGGGAAACACAACACAGGGACACAGACAACCATTTACTAAAAAAAAGAAAAGCTGCCAGAGTTACCGGCACTCCACCACTGCTGTCTTCTCACAAATGTTGTCACCAGGACCGGAAGTGAGGGGAAATCTCAACAGTGGAGTCCTGAGAAGCAGCAAACACCAGACAGGGGCTGTAACCTTCCCCACCTAAAAGCAAGAGCTGCCGCTGGATATATTATACACACACGTTATGTATTATGATAAATATATCCACACACAACATCTTGTATCCCAGGGAGAAGAAGAAGAATGATGATGACAGGAGATCTGGCCCACCTATGACATGTCCCCTCCCCCTCCCCGGGCCTCGGTCAGGTGTGTTCTCTCCCCTCCCCCAGCTCCCCCCACCTGTAACAGAGGGGTCCCGGCTGTCACTTTCACCACCTGCCGCCTTCCATTGGGAGCCAACACCGTCACCCCGGCACCGCTGGCCGCCATACTGGCTGACGCTGCGGAAGCTTTCAAGTAACTTTATTGAAACGGCAACAGCCAGACAGAGCGGTGCGCCAGGCACACGGGGAGATCTGCTGCGATGCGGAGGCGAGACCCAACCGGTTGCCTTGACACCAAAACCCCGCCCAGAACACGCCCTCTGGACGCCTCAGCCGCGCCTACGGCGCGTCCTCTTACGCCTCAACCACGCCTACCTCACGTCCCGTGTGCGCCACAACCACGCCTACCGCACGCCCTGTGCGCGCCTCAACCACGCCTATCATACGGCCTCTGGGTGCCTCAGCCACGCCTACCGTGCGCCCCAGCCACGCCTTGTAGCTTCCCACTGTCTCCCCCGAAACACTACCCAGAGCACGCCCTGTGGACTCAACTAACCCCGCCCAGTGGTTGCCCATAGCATGGCTGAAACCCCGCCCCCCCTCGCTTCTCTCATTCATCCTATTAGCAGAGGTGAACATGGTAATTGTATAGAGTGTATGAGATGTATGTTGGATTATTATACATAGATCGGTTCCATATGAGAACAACATATAATGAAACAATGTAACTCGGTTAACTGTCTGTTAAGATCTAATGATAACTCACGTTTTTTATTATTATTATTATTATACAGGATTTATAAAGCGCCAACAGTTTGCGCAGTGCTTTACAACATTCGGGCAGACGTTACAGTTACATCACAGCTCCCAACTGTCCCGGATTTCGAGGGACTGTCCCGGATTTGGAGCAATGTCCCTCTGTCCCTCTTTCCTCCTCATTTGTCCCTCATTTTGGTTTGATCTATATAGTTGTATATAAAAAGCACTTTTTATCTATCAAAAAGTGTTTTCCAGAGCTAAACCTTTCATCTGATTTCTAAACTGCTGCATTTGTAAATTCCAAAAGCCAATATAAAGGAATAGTAGTGGTAAAAAAAAAAGCACTTGTGGGTTTAACCAATCTTGTTTTTTTGTACAATTCTCCTTTAAGGGGGTGTGGCAGGGGTGTGTCCTATGCCTGCATACTTTTGCTGATAGATGTCCCTCATTCCCTGCCTTCTCAAAAAGTTGGGAGGTGTTAACAGAACTTTGGGAGAGAGGGTTAGGGCCAGGACACCCTTAGGTAGTTGCAATGCAGGGAAAGGCATCCAGCAAGACACCACATCTGCGCATGCAGGATCGCTGTCTCCTATGGCAACAGTCTTTAACAGTTCCTAACAGAAAGTGTAATGCCCTGTACAGACGCTCAGACATTCCGACAACAAAATCCATGCTTTTTTTCCGACGGATGTTGGCTCAAACTTGTCTTGCATACACACGGTCACACAAATGTTGTCGGAAATTCCGATCACCAAGAACGCGGCGACGTACAACACGTACGACGAGCCGAGAAAAATAAAGTCCAATAGCCAGTGAGGCTCTTCTGCTTGATTTCGAGCATGCGTGGAATTTTGTGCGTCGGAATTGTGTACACACAATCGGAGTTTACCAGATTTTGTTGTCGGAAAATTTGAGATCCAGATCTCAAATTTTGTTTGTCGGAAATTCCAATGGAAAATGTCCGATGGAGCTTACACACGGTCGGAATTTCCGACAACAAGCTCCTATCGAACATTTGTTGTCAGAAATTTTGACCGTGTGTACGGGGCATCACAGTTCCTTCACTTCCACTACAATCACTTCTTGTAGTTCTTCAGCCCATTGAGCTCCCAGTCTCTCTCTCACTAGACCATCTGATTCACTGACACCGAATCCCTTGAGCTCCTCCAATCTTGAGGGTAGTATCATCCTCAAGCGTCACCCCGGCTTCTCTGCTGGGTCCCTAGCTTGGCACACAAGATAATTCTTAAGCTTCACCTACGTTGACCGGCTCGGTCCCTGGCTTGACTCACAAGGCTGCTCTGCAAGCGTCACCTCCGCTGGTTGGGTCCCTGGCTTGATACCCACTGAAGCTTCCAGATTCTTCACTGTCCCCGGTTGGTGAGAATACTGCTCCGGTACTTGCTTCAGCCAATCACTGTGGTCCCTGGTAACAAGGTGGATGGTCTTTTAGTGGCGACCGCTTCCCCTTTACCTCCGACCACGACAGGTTCTCCGGCCGGCAGAACCGTCACTTTTGGTTGGACTGCAAACTGCAATCCCAACCCTGTGCTTCTCTCTTGCTTCTGGATAGGCCTTCAGACAGCCTAGCAGCCAGATGTGCCCGGGATAGGCCTCATCTCTGGGGTAGCAGCCAGATGTGCCCAGGATAGGCCTCATCTCCAGCCTAGCAGCCAGATGTGCCCAG
This sequence comes from Aquarana catesbeiana, assembly GCF_042186555.1. Taxonomy (NCBI): domain Eukaryota; kingdom Metazoa; phylum Chordata; class Amphibia; order Anura; family Ranidae; genus Aquarana; species Aquarana catesbeiana. The sequence continues at coordinate 220,532,219 of NC_133335.1, forward strand.
GATAGGCCTCATCTCCAGCCTAGCAGCCAGATGTGCCCGGGATAGGCCTCATCTGTGTTAGGACGTTAGGTAGAAGCTGCCTGAGTCCTAGCAACAGAAGGACACTAGGTCGCCATAGGCCTCATCTCCGGCCTAGCAGCCAGATGTGCCCGGGTTAGGTCTCATCTTCGGCCTAGCAGCCATATGTGCCCGGGATAGGCCTCATCTCCGGCCTAGCAGCCAGATGTGCCCGGGATAGGCCTCATCTCCAGCCTAGCAGCCAGATGTGCCCGGGATAGGCCTCATCTCCGGCCTAGCAGCCAGATGTGCCCGGGATAGGCCTCATCTCCGGCCTAGCAGCCAGATGTGCTCGGGATAGGCCTCATCTCCAGGCTAGCAGCCAGATGTGCCCAGGATAGGCCTCATCTCCAGCCTAGCAGCCAGATGTGCCCAGGATAGGCCTCATCTATGTTAGGACGTTAGGTAGAAGCTGCCTGAGTCCTAGCAACAGAAGGACACTAGGTCACCATAGGCACCTGTGTCCTAGCAACATAAGGACACTAGGTGGCAGAAACTGCTAACATTTACTTATGTATAATGTTAGGACGTTAGGTAGAAGATACCTGAGTCCTAGCAACAGAAGGATGCTAGGTGGCCACAGGTACCTGCGTCCTAGCAACAAAAGGATGCTGGGTGGTAGAGCCTGCTGATGTTTACATGCATGTAGTGTAGAGCACAAATACAGTGTATATACTCTATTAGAGTACAAGAGTTGCCTGCATCCCAAAAACTAATAGCAATAACCGCCTGCATCCTAACAACAAATAATAGCAGTAACCGCCTGCATCCTAACAATGAATAATAGCCATGACATCTGTGTCCTGTGTCGATATAAATCTGTAAGGCGCGTGAACCCATGGTCTGGGGAGGTATATGTTTTTTGCATAATGGCCAGTTCCAGGAATCCAGACAATGGTGGTTTTAGCCAAATCACGAACACAAATAATTCCTGCACTCCGGAACTATTTGCATGATGATTTTTACATAAGGTACATTGATAAACAGATGTGTCCTGCGTCAGTGGCTAGACACAGCGGCTGTCGGATTTCTTCCTAGGCTGTTTTTTTTATTTTTTTATTTGTGCGATCGGCTTTCTTACGGCTAAGCAAATGATGAGATATACGAAGGATTACGCAACACGGAACCCATTTGTTATTGTCATCTGCAGCCTTAAAGCTGACCTCTTCTGTCTAAAGATAACATGGGAGATTCGCCCTTCTCTTTTGGTCGTGAGTTATGAGCAACCTTAAATTTTACAGTTCTCACAGGAACAGCAAGTAAGGGGAAATCTTCCCCACGGAGGGGGGGGGCACCAATTCCAGTGACGACTGTCTAGGGCAGTGATGGCCAACCTTGGCACCCTAGATGTTTTGGAACTACATTTCCCATGATGCTCAACTACACTGCAGTGTAGATGAGCATCATGGGAAATGTAGTTCCAAACCATCTGGGGTGCCAAGGTTCACCATCACTGGTCTAGGGATTTCCCCTCATTCAGGAGAGATTTGGCGTCTTGCACACTGATGCATTTTTACCGTGCTAAAAACACAACAAAAAAACGCATTCCCTTTAAATCCTATGGGACTCTTCACACCATTTCGCTGTGGGTGCGGTGCTTTTTGAAAAAGTCCCGCTTGCCTCATCTTTGGTGCGGTTTTGAAAAACGCACCAAAAAAAAACAACGCAGGTCTCCATTAAAATGAATAGAAGACGCGACAAAAACGCAACAAAAATTAACCTGCCCAAGTTTCACAGGTGTATGCTGGGTAATAGGCACCCAAAAAATGCACCGGAACTACACTTTAAAGTGGTGTTCCGGCCGAAATTATACTTTTTAAATAAAAATACCCCTATAATACACAAGCTTAATGTATTCTAGTAAAGTTAGTCTGTAAACTAAGGTCTGTTTTGTTAGTTTATAGCAGTAGTTTGTTATTTTATAAACTTACAGCAGGCCGTGGCCATCTTAAGTGTGGGCATCTGAAGCCAGACTGTATTTCTTCCTGGATCTCAGCCTTGCAGATCTCGCACATGCTCAGTGTAGCACAAGCAGTGTAATAGGTTTCAGGTCAGGAATTTCATAGCAACGGCAGTGTCAGAGGAAGTTGCCGCCCCTTCCCAGAAGGCATTGCAAACAGGAAATGATGCGATGGGCCACGGCCAGGGAGGAGGAAGTGAAAAATGAATACAGCAGATATACAGTAGGTGCTGAGAATTTTTTTTTTTAAATATCCAATTCGTTTACAGTGCACAGTTTAGTGAAGGATGCTGAAGAGTTGTAAAAGTGGGTGGATTTCCACTTTAACCGCTTGCTGACCAGCCGCCATCATTATACTGTGGCAGGTCGGCACGTTCCCGCGAACCGTCGTAGCTATACGTTGGCTCCTTTAAGCGGGATAGCAGGCACGCATCCGCTGCACTGCGGGGGTGCCGATGCTCGTGGCCGACGGTCGCGATGACCGCCAGCCACGAGCGATCGCAGGCAAGAGAGGCAGAACAGGGACGTGTGTGTGTGTATACACACAAATCCCTGTTCTGTGAGGAGAGACAGATCGTGACTTCCTAATAACCAGGAACTACGATCGAACACACAGTCAGGGAACACACTTAACCCCTTGATCGCCCCCTAGTGTTAACCCCTTCCCTGCCAGTGACATTTATACAGTAATCAGTGCATTTTTATAGCACTGATCGCTGTATAATTGTCAATCGTCCCAAAAAATGTGTCAAAAGTGTCCGATGTGTCCGCCATAATGTCACAGTCACGATGAAAATCTCAGATCGTCGCCATTACTAGTAAAAAAAAATAATAAAAATGCCATAAATCTATCCCCTATTTTGTAGGCACTATAACTTTTGCGCAAACCAATCAATATACGCTTATTGCAATTTTTATTACCAAAAATATGTGGAAGAATACATATCGGCCTAAACTGAGGAAAAAATTTGCTTTTTTAAAAAAAAAAAAAAATTGGGGATATTTATTATAGCAAAAAATACAAAATATTGTGTTTTGTTCAAAATTGTCGCTCTTTTTTTGTTTATAGCGCAAAAAATAAAAACCGCAGAGGTGATCAAATACCACCAAAAGGAAGCTCTATTTGTGGGAAAAAAAAGGACGTCAATTTTGTTCGGGTACAGCGCCGTACGACCGCGCAATTGTCAGTTAAAGCGACGCAGTGGCGAATCACAAAAAGTGCTCTGGTCATTGAGCAGCCAAATCTTCCGGGGCTGAAGTGGTTATAAACAGTAAAAAAACACATACGCCCCCCTGTCAGGTTGTTATTGCTGTCTATGGGGATTCACCGTCTCTATTTGCTCTGTTTACCGTTATCAACGAGAGTGAAAGCAAAACAGAAATCCCAAATTTTGGGTGGCCACCAGAAAAGGAATAGAGGGGAAATCGTCCAATGGGGACACTAGTTCTGGTGACAACCATGGATTTCTTCACTTTAGAGGGATTTCCTCTCACTTCCATTTATTGGCTATGAGACAGGAAGTGAAGAAAAATCTCCTCAATGGGACACAGATGGCATAAAAAAAAAACCTGACAGAGGTTATAACCTCCCCTTATCTATCCAAAATAAAGAAGAACTGCAGTTGGCTCAAATAGTTTACACTAGACATGTGCAGAACGAAAAAAATTGTTTCGAATCGTTATTTACATAAATTCGTTTAGTTAAATTAGTTTCATCCGTTTAATTCTTTTTCGGAATTCGTTTAGTTTGTTCGTTTTCGAATCGATTCGAAAAACTTTCTAATCAATTTTCGAATAGTTTTGGAATTCGAAAAATTTTTGAATTCAATTAGTTTTCGAATTTGAATCGTTTTCCAATTTCCAAAAAGAATAAAATAGAATAGAAAATTATTTTTCTGTGCTATAACTTTATTTTTAATTCTATTTTATTCTCTTTGGAAATTGGAAAACTTTTTGAATTCAAATAGTTTTCAAATTTGAATCGTTTTCCAAATTCAAATAGTTTTTGAATTTGAATAATTTTCCAATTTCCAAAAAGAATAAAATAGAATAGAAAATAAAGGAATAGAATATAATTTTTTTTTCTATTCTATTTCTTTATTTTCTATTCTATTTTATTCTCTTTGGAAATTGGAATTCAGATTCGCATAGTTTTCGAATCGTTTTTTCAATTTCCAAAAAGAATAAAATAGAATAGAAAATAAAGGAATAGAATAGAAAAAAAATATATATTTTTTTTCTATTTTATTTCTTTATTTTCTATTCTGTTTTACTCTCTTTGGAAATTGGAAAGCTTTTTGAATTCAAATAGTTTTCAAATTCAAATAGTTTTTGAATTTGAATCGTTTTCGAATTTCCAAAAAGAATAAAATAGAATAGAAAATAAAGGAATAGAATAGAAAATTGTTATTTTTTTATTCTATTCCTTTATTTTCTATTCTATTTTATTCTCTTTGGAAATTGGAAAACTATTCGAAAAGTTTTCGAATTCAAACTTCGTCTGAATCTTTTTTCTCGTTATTTCGGATTCGTTGAAATTCGGTACTATTCTAATTCAGAAATTCGGATACATCTGAATTTCCGAATAACGAAAATTCCTCCGAATTTTAATTCTGAATGAAGCAAACTTCACATGTCCCCCCCCCCCCCTTTCATGACCAGGCCATTTTTTGCAATACGACAATTGCGCCAATGTGCAACATTGTATCGAAATAAAATTGATGTTCTTTTCTTCCCACAAATAGAGCCTTTTTTTGGTGGTATTTTATCACCTCTGCGGTTTTTATTTTGTGCGTTAAAAGCATAAAAAAAACCGACAATATTGAAAAAAAAAAAACAATATTTTTTACTTTCTGCTATAAAACATATCCAATAAAAAAATGTAAAAAATTTCTTTATCAATTCAGGCCAATGTGTATTCTGCTACATATTTTTGGTAAAAAATCCAAATAAGCATATATTGATTGGTTTGCGCAAAAATTATAGCGTCTACAAACTATGGGATATTTTTATGGAACTTTCATTTACTTTTTTTTTTTTTTACTAGCAATGGCAGCGATCAGCGACTTATAGCAAGACTGCGACATTGCAGCGGACTATACCAATAAGCTTATATTGATTGGTTTGCACAAATGTTATAGCGTCTACAAACTATGGGACATTTTTATGGAATTTTCATTTACTTTTTATTTTTTTTTACTAGTTATGGCAGCGTTCAGCGACTTTTAGTGGGACTGCGACATTGCAGCGGACTATACCAATAAGCTTACATTGATTGGTTTGCGCAAATGTTATAGCGTCTACAAACTATGGGATATTTTTATGGAATTTTCACCTATATTTTATTTTTTTACTAGCAATGGTGGCGATCAGAGACTTATAGCAGGACTGCGACATTGCAGCGGACAATCCCAAAAAGTGTATATTGATTGGTTCGCGCAAAAGTTATAGCGTCTACAAACTATGGGATATTTTTACAGAATTTTCATTTATTTTTTTGTTTCTTTTAATTGCAACGGCGGCAATCAGTGACTTATAGTGGGATTGCGGTGGACAATCTCAATAAGCTTATATTGATTGGTTCGCGCAAAAGTTATAGCGTCTACAAACTATGGGAAATTTTTATGGAATTTTCATTTCTTTTTTCTTTTTTTACTAGTAATGGCGGTGCTTTTTGCGCTAAAACATATCCAATAAAAAAATTTAAAAAATCTAATTTCTTTATAAATTCAGACCAATATGTATTCTGCTACATATTTTTTGTAAAAAATCCAAATAAGCATATATTGATTGGTTTGCGCAAAAGTTATAGCGTCTACAAACTATGGGATATTCTTATGGAATTTTCATTTATTTTTTATTTTTTTGCCAGTAATGGTGGCGATCAGCGCGACTGCGACATTGCGGCGGACGATCGGACACAAAGTGACACTTTTAATACTTTTTTGGGGGGGACCAGTGACACTAATACAGTGATCAGTACGAAAAAAAATATGCACTGTCACTGTACTAATGACACTGGTAGGGAAGGGTTTAACATCAGGGGCGATCAAAGGGTTAACTGTGTGCTTAGGGAGTGGTTGCTAATTGTGGTGGAGGTACTTTACCTGTGGGAAGACGGAGATCTGAGATTAGCAGAAACACAAGATCTCTGTCTTCCCTTGTCACAGAACAGCGATCTGCCTTGTTTACATTGAGTCCGCCAGACCCGCTGATTGGTGTCCAATCACAGCTGGTTGCCGGCATGCGTGCGCACTGCAGACCTGGTAGTAAAAATCACGTACCTGTACGTGATTTCGCGCAGAAGAGTCGCTGCCATGTAGTACATATAGGTGGGGTGGTCGACAAGGGGTTAATGTGTGACTTTCCCAGATGGAAGCCACTATCATACCATATTTGTTCCGGCATCATCCAGGGTCACTACTTCCGGGACTGAGATGCCAGCTCAGGGATGACACGGTCATGTAAATCCTGGGTCTTGGCTGTGTTCACAATTGTCTGACACATATCAGCCCCTTGCTGCAGCATTTCACCGTCAAGATGTTGCAGTCTGGTCACTGGCAGAGAGGAGACTGAGGAAATACTTCCTCAGGCCTGCAGCAGGCTGATGACATCATCTCAGCCTAGGCAAAGTCACTGACTGGAGCTCAAGGCTTTTTATTGATAAAAGGTGGAGCTTTAATCATAATGCTTCTGTGTATTCTGACCTATTAAGGATGTATTCATGCAGACTTGGAAAGTCCGTTTTTATATTCTGTACCTTCGCGGCACTTTAAATTTTAATTTAAAGTATAATTAAAGGAAAAAATATTTCTTTTAATATTAACTACTTCAGCCCCGGAAGATTTTGCTGCTCAATGACCAATTTTTTGCGAAAAAAAAAAAAATGTATGCAATTGTCCCAATTCTAAATTCTCTAATAAATATTATTTTTTTAATCTATACCTGTGTTATGCCTAAAAAGTCCATCATCTACCAATTTTTTTATTAATCCAATTTTTTTTGATACGACACTGACAATTGCGTGGTCGTGCAACGTTGTACCCAAACAAAATTGACGTCCTTTTTTTCCTACGAATAGAGATTTCTTTTGGTGGTATTTGATCACCTCTGCGGTTTTTATATTTTGCGCTATAAACAAAAAAAGAGCGACAATTTTGAAAAAAAAAACACACAATATTTTGTACTTTTTGCTATAATAAATATCCCCAATTTTTTTTTAAAAAAGCTATTTTTTTTCCTCAGTTTAGGCTGATGTGTATTTTTCAACATATGTTTGGCAATAAAAATCGCAATAAGCATATATTGATTGGTTTGCGCAAAAGTTATCACGTCTACAAAATAGGGGATAGATTTATAGCATTTTTTTTTAATTTTTTTTTTTTTACTAGTAATGGCGACGATCTGCGATTTTTATCGTGACTGTGACATTATGGCGGACATATCGGACACTTTTGACACATTTTTGGGACGATTGACAATTATACAGCGATCAGTGCTATAAAAATGCACTGATTACTGTATAAATGTCACTTTCAGGGAAGGGGTTAACACTAGGGAGCGATCAAGGGGTTAACTCTGTTCCCTGGCTGTGTGTTCTCACTGTGGGGGGGGGGGACTGACTATAGGAGATGACAGATCACTGTTCCTAGCTATTAGGAACTCACAATCTGCATCTGCTCTCAGAACAGAACAGACACACGTCCCTGTCCTGCCTCTCGTGCCCGCGATCGCTCGAGGGCTTTCACACTGGAGCGCTGCGCTGGCAGGACGGGAAAATAAGTCCTGCCAGCAGCTTCTTTGGAGCGGTGAAGGAGCGGTGTATTTACCGCTCCTCCACCGCTGCTCCCCATTGAAATCAATGGGGCAGCGCTGGGATACCGCCGGCAAAACGCCGCTATTGCGGCCCATTGTGGGCGGTTTTAACCCTTTCTCGGCCGCTAGCGGGGGTAAAAGCGCCCCGCTAGCGGCCGAAATGCGGCGCTAATCCGACGGTAAAACGCCGCTAAAAATAGCGGGCCGGTGTGAAAGGGCTCTTAGTCTATCCAAAATGGAAAAAAAGTTTTGCCTATAGTTCTACTTTAACACGTAAAAAAAAGGTACATGAGCTTTATCTGTTAGCGTCGTGTTGAGTGTAGCACCCTCTAGTGTTTAGATTAGGTGTACGTAGTTAGCTGCGGCGTAGGAAAATTTGGCTCGGCTGAGAGCCAGGCCTGGGTTGAATCTGTGTCAGGGCTGAGTGACTCAGGGAGGTCAGGGAGGCTGGTTACTTCAACAAGAAGAATCTCTGGTGTCTCCCCCTGCTTTATTGAACCTTGGAGAAGCTTCTAGAAGTAGTGGGCAGAAGCTAGGAGGATCTGCTTGGCATATTTATGAGATCAGTCCCAATCCCCAGCAGAAGGAGTTGGAAGGGGGCTTGTTTACCTCATAAATGTGCATGGGTCAGGCCAGCAGGGGCAGTAGGGTGGAAGATAGAGATGGAGTGCTAAGGAGGTTGTTGGAGGCCCTCACAGGGCGCCCCCTAGTCTGGGGGGGGGGGGGTGACCTCCTGCCTGGGGCTCGGGTGCTGGAGGGATCCTCTACAACACATGAAGGAAGACCTACCTGGAGGCACAGGAGCAAGGAGAGGACAGCGGGAGAGAGTCAGCATGTCCAAGAGATCTCCTGAGAAGTCAGCCGGGTGGGCTGGTGAGTGTTCACTCTGGGAGGACTGTGTGAGAGAGTGCCAGTCTGGGAGGACTCTGGAGAGAGTGCCAGTCTGGGAGGACTGTGGGGAGATGCCAGTCTGGGAGGACTCTGGAGGGAGTGCCAGTCTGGGAGGACTCTGGAGGGAGTGCAGGTCTGGGAGGACTCTGGAGAGAGTGCCAGTCTGGGAGGACTGTGGGTAGAGTGCCAGTCTGGGAGGACTCTGGAGAGAGTGTCAGTCTGGGAGGACTGTGGGGAGAGTGCCGGTCTGGGAGGATGGTGGGGAGAGTGCCAGTCTGGGAGGACTCTGGAGAGAGTGTCAGTCTGGGAGGACTGTGGGGAGAGTGCCAGTCTGGGAGGACTGTGGGGAGAGTGCCAGTCTGGTAGGATGGTGGGGAGAGTGTCTGTCTGGGAGGTCTGTGGGGAGAGTGCCAGTCTGGGAGGATTGTGGAGAGAGTCTCAGTCTGGGAGCACTGTGGGGAGAGTGCCAGTCTGGGAGGACGGTGGGGAGAGGACTGTGGAGAGAGTGCCAGTCTGGGAGGACTGTGGGGAGAGTGCCAGTCTGGGAGGATGGTGGGGAGAGTGTCTGTCTGGGAGGACTGTGGGAAGAGTGCCAGTCTGGGAGGACGGTGGGGAGTGTGCCAGTCTGGGAGGAATGTGGGGAGAGTGCCAGTCTGGGAGGATGGTGGGGAGAGTGCCAGTCTGGGAGGATGGTGGGAAGAGTGCCATTCTGGGATGACTGTGGGGAGAGTGCCAGTCTGGGAGGACTGTGGAGAGAGTGTCAGGCTGGGATGACTGTGGGGAGAGTGCCAGTCTGGGATGACTGTGGGAAAAGTGCCAGTCTGGGATGACTGCGGGGAGAGTGGCAGTCTGGGAGGACGGTGGAGAGAGTGTCAGTTTGGGAGGACGGTGGGGAGAGTGCCAGTCGGGGATGACTGCGGGGAGAGTGCCAGTCTGGGAGGACGGTGGAGAAGTAGCCAGGAGGGCTAGTGAAAAGGGCAGCTGCAGCCAGGTAGGTTGGCAGTGCCTGAAGAGGTGGTGCTGGGATCAGTAGCCACAGGGATATATGCTGGACACTGAATTTGTCCTCGGGTTCCTGCCTGTAAAGGGCTATTGCTAAAATCGAAATGAGTGCTTTTGTCAGATCCACAAAACAGTGTGCCAGCTGGAGTTCTGCAAGCAAGCTAGTACTGGAGGAAGTGAAAGAGTGTATATAGACTGTATACTAGAGAAGTTGTCCCTGGAGCTGTTTGAAGTCAAGTGGGCATCCCATAATTTCCCTTTCCAAGTTCTAATCCCTCAATAAAACAAGAAAACAACAACAAAGCACTGGACTGCTCTCCGACTCTGGAGTGCCTGTGAACATTCAGTGTGCCTGGCTGTGCAGGGTGGGGGATCCCATTCCACTTGCTTCTCTTCAGGGGATGCGCTACATACGCATTTTTGGCCTCATAAACTTCAATGGAAGCGTCTTTAAATATACTCTTGTGTTTTCGGCCAAAAAATCATTTGAAAATCTATGATTTGGACAGTTTTTTTTCTTTTTTCGCCCAGTTGAGGTGAACCCATTGGTTTTTAGAAAAAAAAGTTACATTCCGGGCAGTTGCTGGAATCGAACTGTCACATTGGTTGTGCTCTCAACCAAACTGTCAAAGCATCCAATGGCTGGTGTCAGAACTGATCACATGGGCATCATCATGGCAGTTCAAGATCAAACAGAGGCCAAGATGGCCGCTTCCTTGTCTGAAAACAATAGGAGGGTTTTACTTCCACTGGAATGGCCACAAGTCGAAAATCAGATGTGACATTTTTGAACCAAAACATTAAGGGACAAGTTTGAAAAATTATATATTGAAAGGTTAATGGGTTTCTCGCCCATGAAAAATTGAACTGTTGGGACTGCGCATATGTGACCCGGAAGCAAAAAAACGAACAAGAAACTGATTCATGTATGTCTATTGAACAATTTATCGCTCGAAAATTCGATCATTACAGGATAGCGATACAGTTTGCTCTCACAACCGTGTGTTTTTCGAAAATGCGTTTTTTTTCGGCTGGTGTATGGCTAGCATTAGGCTATCATTATGTTATGCAATTTTCGGGTTAAAGGAAGAAAATCGCTTGATTCCCCCTCACCAACATTCAGCCCAGGTACACACTAGCGTGATCTGAGACATGGCATGTGATTCGCACCCGCACTGCAGGTGCCGATCGCATGCGATGTCTGTGAAATGCGACTTCAGCCATGCGGTTGTACGGCTGAACTCGCATTAAATTTGCAGGAAAAAAATTGCAGGGACTTCCCCCTCCGCACTGAAATCGGATCACATGGGTGTTCTCACCTATGCGATCCGATTCCTGTGCGAGTTCACAGTTCGCACTGCGATCTGTGAACCGGTCTGGGGGTTGTCAGTAACATTGTATTGAACCCCTGCAGCGGTTCGCCGAAGGCAGTGAGAACCTCCTGCGGGAGAGATGCGATGCGGGAACTGGAGCTGTAATCGCACTGGTTCCCGCATCGCATCAGTGGGAACCTAGGCTCAGTGTTGGTAGGGGAATCCCTCCCGCAGCACTACTGTTTTCTGACAGCAGGAGGGGTTCCCCGCTGCCAAAATACAATGGTCACTGCTGCCGGCAGGACCGTCTTTAATATTGATTGGACCCTGGGCAAACATTTTCTTGGCCCCCCCCCTCCCCCATGCAATTTCACTTTCTACCTGTTCTGAGACATACAATAAATAGCAGCTAGACTCAAAATCAGTTTACTAATTCAGATCAGGCAGCGATTGCGATTGGTTGCCAGAGGTATCATTACCGCTCACTGACTGGTTGCTAGAGGTTACAGCACACATTACGGCTCACTGATCATTTGCTAGAGGTTACAGCACATGACTTCTGCTTGTTGATTGGTTGCTAGAGATTAATGTACATCAATGCTGCTCACTGATTGGTTGCTAGAGGTTACTGGACATCCTTACCACTCACTAAGCAGTTGCTAGAGGTTACTGCAGATTATTACTGCAAGGTTGCTACAGGTTACTGTCAGTCTGCGGATATTTACATATTAATGCAGGTTATTTACATGTAAACACGGGGTCTGCAGGTGAGTCATGGCAATAGGGCAGAGCTGGGCAGCATTAGTAACAGAACTTCACACTGAGATATCGGGACACAGCACGGGACTAAAACTTCATGGGACAAGGGAATTTAAACTGGGATAGTTGACAAGTATGACTCAGCTGCTTTGGGCCCCACAACAATGATGGGGCCCAGGGCAGCTGCCCCTTTTGCCCTGCCTTAAAGATGGCCTATGGTTAGCGGCAGCAATCATATGAAAGAAAACAGCAGGCTGGTTGTACTGCAGTTAACCACTAGATCGACTTCGGTGCAACCAGCCTGCCTATAGATGGATCGAAATTCATATCTAATTTCGATCTGTCTATGGCCGGCTTTAGGTGCTAGTACCACATGTGCTCTAGTGCTTTTTCTTCTGCATCCCAAAAGCATAGAAAGTAGGTAATATGGTTTTCCATGGCATAGTTCACACCACTGCTTGCAGTTCCAGTTCATTCCCATTCCAGAAAAAAAAAGTACTGTACTGGAACGTGGTAAAACACACCCAAACTCATCAAAAACCACATCAAAAACGCACCGGACCCCAGGAGAGTGAAAAAAAAATACAGAAAAAAAAATCATCTGGAACACATCTGGAAATGCATCAAAAATGCACCAAAAAAGCACCAGAACACATCAAAAACACACACGCAGAAATACATCCAGATCTGGAGTGTATTTTTGTGGTGTGAACTGGTCCTTAGACTTTTCAATGGAAATATGTCGGGTGGGAGAGGGTTGATGGGGACACCCACTAAGTAAATTTTAAGCACTTGCCAACCGCTGCACGCCGATATACATCGGCACAATGGCAGCGGTGGGCAAATGGGTGTACCTGTAAGTCCCCTTTAAGAGCCGGCAGCGCGCGCGCCCGTTGCATACAGCTTGACCGTGCCCACGGGACCGGTGGACTCGATGTCCGCCGGTCTCCCGCGGATTGTGTCACGGAGCCTCAGAACAGGGAAGCTTATGTAAACAAGGCATTTCCCCATTCTGGCTTGTGTCATGACAGAGATCACTGCTCCCTGTCATCGGGAGCTGTGATCGCTGTCATGTGACTAGTAGCCCACCCCCCCCACAGTTAGAATCACTCCCTAGGACACACTTAACCCCTTGATCGCCCCCTAGTGGTTAACACTTTCCCTGCCAGTGTCATTTACACAGTAATCAGTGCATTTTTATAGCACTGATCGATGTATAAATGACAATGGTCCCAAAATAGTGTCAAAAGTGTCCGATGTGTCCGCCATAATGTCGCAGTCACAATAAAAATCCCAGATCGCCGCCATTACTAATAAAAAAAAAAAATTTTAAATAAAAATGCCATAAATCTATCCCCTATTTTGTAGACGCTATAATTTTTGCGCAAACCAATCTATATACGCTGATTGCGTTTTTTTTTTTACCAAAAATATGTAGACGAATACATATCGGCCTAAACTAAGGAAAAATATATATTTTATATATATTTTTGGAGGATATTTATTATAGCAAAAAGTAAAAAATAATGCTTTTTTTTCAAAATCGACGCTCTTTTTTTGTTTTTAGCGCAAAAAATAAAAACTGCAGAGGCGATCAAATACCATCAAAAGAAATCTCTATTTGTGGGTAAAAAGGACGCCAATTTTGTTTGGGTACAACGTCGCACGACCGCGCAATTGTCAGGTAAAGCGACGCAGTGCCGAAGCGCAAAAAGTGCTCTGGTCAGGAAAGGGGTAAAATCTTCCGGGGCTGAAGCGGTTAAGGAACTGGCTGAAATCCGTCCAGTGTATGGCCGGCTGAAATTGGTCCTAGTATGTGTATGTATGGATGTGGGGTAAGGACTAGGGATGAGTTCAAGCGTGTGCAAATTAAGGATGAGCTCTAGCGTGTTCGCAAACTGCGCGTGCCGATCCCGCCAGGAAATAGGTGCTGCGCTGCGCTAATCACAGGCAGTGAGACATTTCCTGATCTCTGCACATCGGGAAATGTCTCACTGCCTGTGATTAGCGCAGCGCAGTGCCGACTTCCTGGCGGGCTCTGCACGCGCAGCTTGCGAACACGCCAGAGCTCATCCTTAGTGCAGATCCTGGTCCAAACCCACATGGGCGAGCCCACCAGGAAGCTGTCACCTGTACTGGGCCAATTGTCTGCAGCCAAGGCATTCCCCGCCCTCCACCTGCACATACACAAGGGCTGTGTATAGATGCGGCTGTGGGATTGGGGGAACATCTTGACCATTTATGATTGGCCCAGTACTTTGACACCTTCCTGGCGGGCTCGCTCTCCTGGGTTCCCGACTAGGACCCCCGAACACACCTGAGCTCATCCCTAATAGGGACCTTAGATTGTAAGCTCCTTGAGGGATGGGGCCAATGTGAATGTACAAATTGTAAAGTGTTTCGTAAATTGTCAGCGCCATATAAATGCTTGTATGAAATATTAATAATAACCAGCAAGTCTGATGCTCACGGCCGCTAAAGAGCTAAGCCAAGGTGAGCGCAATCGCCAATGCACAATTCTCAGATCTGTTGTTAAAGACCACCAGGTCTTGGCTCCACATGCACCCTATTGAAAAAAAAAAAAAAAAAAAGAAGGTGTCCCACTGGAATGATGCGCTTAGGCGCCCCTGACCCCCCTGTGCTATTTTATTAGGAATATCTCCTCTGTGTAGTCCAGGCCCCCCTCCCCTCCTGAGCCCTCCTCCTCCCCTTCATCTCAGTCTCTGCTGGGACGGATGTGGGACTTGCTTGATCTAATCTGCAGCAGTTATTCAGTCCTTTGTAACTTTTTTTTTCTTTTTTTTTTTTTTTTTTTTCTTTTCGCCTTTTCAGCTCCTCTCAAGTTACCTGCTATTTACCCACTAAAGACCCCCTAAGTGACTTCACCCTGATGACTTTAACGGCTCTTTAATGAGGAAATGGCAAGCCCTTTGGGAAGGGGAGGTCCAGGCTGCCCTTAAAGGGTTAATTTAAAGCCCCCTCCTCCTGCCCCCTTAGTGCAGTTTATTCCAAATCCCCAGATCCAGAGCTTCACACACACAGAGACAGTCTGCTGAGCCCTGAGCAGGCATTGCTTGGTGCAGATCTGGAACTGGAAAGAGAGATCAGATAGATCCCAGTGTATCTTCCCCCTTGAGCGAGATCACCTTCCCACCCACCTCCATCCATCCATCAAAGGTGGCTTCATTCATAAGCAGCATTTCTAGGGGCTCCCCGGGACCCGCTGAAGTTCCACTTCCCACTGATTTTAGGATTGGGCTCCCGTTAGGCTCCATTGGGAGGTTGAGCAGAGTGGATTTCATCTTGTGTTTCCTCAACTTTTGCAAGGAACTGGTTCATCTGCACCTGTCCATCCCCGCGATTGACCTTGGACTCTTATTACTGAAAGAGGAGTGCCGAGCTTTGGAGATCGGTGACCTGCAATCCACAAGGTACCTATTTCTTTTGATTACCTTAGTTGCCAGCTGTCCCTTAGGCTAGCCATAAAGATGACATAGTTGCCAGCTGTTTCATAGGCTAGCTATAGAGATTTATTAGTTGCCAACTGTCCCCTAGGCTGGCCATAGAGATTACATAGTTGCCCACTGTCCCGTAGGCTAGCTATAAAGTTTACATAGTTGCCCGCTGTCTCATAAGCTAGCTGTAGAAGTTACATAGTTGCCAACTCTCCTGTAGGCTAGTCTTATAGATACATAGTTGCCAGCTATCCCATAGTTTAGTCCTAGAGATACATAGTTGCCAATTGTTCTGTAGGCTTGCCATAAAGATCACATAGTTGCCCACTGCCCCATAGGCTAGCTATAAAGATTACATAGTTGTCCACTGTCTCATAAGCTAGCTATAGAAGTTACATAGTTGCCAACTCTCCTGTAGGCTAGTCTTATAGATACATAGTTGCCAGATATCCCATAGGTTAGTCCTAGAGATACATAGTTACCAATTATTCTGTAGGCTTGCCATAGAGATTACATAGTTGCCCACTGCCCCGTAGGCTAGTTATAAAGATTACATAGTTGCTCACTGTCTCCTAAGCTAGCTATAGAAGTTACATAGTTGCTCACTATACCGTAGGATAGCTAGCATAGTTGCCCACTGCCCCATAGGCTAGCTATAGAAGTTAGTTTATACGTAGTTGCTTGCTCTCCTGTAGGCTAGTCTTCTAGATCCATAGTTGCCAGCTGTCCCATAGGTTAGTCTTAGAGATCCATAGTTGACAACTGTTCTGTAGGCTTGCCATAGAGGTCACATAGTTACCCACTGCCCCATAGGCTAACATTATTATTATTAATAATAATAATAATAATAATAATAATAATAATAATAATATTATTTCACGATTTATATAGCGCCAACAGTTTAGGCAGCGCTTTACAATGTAGAGGGGGGGGGGGACAGCACAATTGCAGTACAATACAGAAGACAGGAGGGTCCTTCTCCTATAGCTTACATTCTAAAGAGAGGGGGTGGTGGTACAAAAGGTAATCGATGCAGAGAATGATTTGATGGGTTTGTTATGTGGGTGTGGGATAGGCTTCCCTGAATAAGTGAGTTTTCAGGGATCTCCGAAAGGTGGACAGGTTAGGGGCTGATCGGATATACGGGAGCAGGGAATTCCAGAGGATGGGAGAGGCTCTCGAGAAGTCCTGAAGACGAGCATAAGAGGAGGTAACAAGGGAGCTAGACAGCAGGAGGTCCTGGGAGGATTATAGAGATTACATACATTAATATAATGTATTAGACTATATAGCTATTGAGATTACATAGTTGCCCACTTCCCTGTAGGCTAGCTATAGAGATCACATAGTTGCCCGCTGCCCCGTAGGCTAGCTATAGAGACCACATAGTTGCCCGCTGCCCCGTAGGTTAGCTATAGAGATCACATAGTTGCCCGTTGCCCCATAGGCTAGCTATAGAGATCGAATAGTTGCCCGCTGCCCCGTAGGCTAGCTATAGAGACCACATAGTTGCCCGCTGCCCCGTAGGCTAGCTATAGAGACCACATAGTTGCCCGCTGCCCTGTAGGCTAGCTATAGAGACCACATAGTTGCCCGCTGCCCTGTAGGCTAGCTATAGAGATCACATAGTTGCCCGCTGCCCCGTAGGCTAGCTTTACAGTATACTTGGTTGCCCGCTGACCCATAGGCTAGCTATAGAGATCACATAGTTGCCCGCTGCCCCGTAGGCTAGCTTTACAGTATACTTGGTTGCCCGCTGACCCATAGGCTAGCTATAGAGATCACATAGTTGCCCGCTGCCCCGTAGGCTAGCTATAGAGACTACATAGTTGCCCACTACCCCGTAGGCTAGCTTTAGAGTATACTTGGTTGCCCACTGCCCCATAGGCTAGCTATAGAGATCACATAGTTGCCCACTGCCCTGTAGGCTAGCTATAGAGATCACATAGTTGCCCACTGCCCCGTAGGCTAGCTATAGAGATTACATGGTTGCCCACTGCCCCGTAGGCTAGCTATAGAGATTACATGGTTGCCCACTGCCCCGTAGGCTAGCTATAGATATCACATGGTTGCCCGCTGCCCCGTAGGTTAGCTATAGAGATCACATAGTTGCCCGTTGCCCCATAGGCTAGCTATAGAGGTCGAATAGTTGCCCGCTGCCCCGTAGGCTAGCTATAGAGACCACATAGTTGCCCGCTGCCCCGTAGGCTAGCTATAGAGACCACATAGTTGCCCGCTGCCCTGTAGGCTAGCTATAGAGATCACATAGTTGCCCGCTGCCCCGTAGGCTAGCTTTACAGTATACTTGGTTGCCCGCTGACCCATAGGCTAGCTATAGAGATCACATAGTTGCCCGCTGCCCCGTAGGCTAGCTATAGAGATTACATAGTTGCCCACTACCCCGTAGGCTAGCTTTAGAGTATACTTGGTTGCCCACTGCCCCATAGGCTAGCTATAGAGATCACATAGTTGCCCACTGCCCTGTAGGCTAGCTATAGAGATCACATAGTTGCCCACTGCCCCGTAGGCTAGCTATAGAGATTACATGGTTGCCCACTGCCCCGTAGGCTAGCTATAGAGATTACATGGTTGCCCACTGCCCCGTAGGCTAGCTATAGATATCACATGGTTGCCCGCTGCCCCGTAGGCTAGCTATAGATATCACATGGTTGCCCGCTGCCCCGTAGGCTAGCTATAGAGAGCACATAGTTGCCCGCTGCCCCGTAGGCTAGCTATAGAGAGCACATAGTTGCCCGCTGCCCCGTAGGCTAGCTATAGAGAGCACATAGTTGCCCGCTGCCTCGTAGGCTAGCTATAGAGAGCACATAGTTGCCCGCTGCCCCGTAGGCTAGCTATAGAGAGCACATAGTTGCCCGCTGCCCCGTAGGCTAGCTATAGAGAGCACATAGTTGCCCGCTGCCCCGTAGGCTAGCTATAGAGATCACATAGTTGTCCACTGCCCCATAAACTAGCTATAGAAGTTGCATAGTTTCTAGCTCTCCTGTAGGCTAGTCTTTTAGATACATATTTGCCAGCTGTCCCAAAGGTTACTCTTAGGGGTTGTATAGTTGCCAACTGTTCCGTAGGCTAGCCATAGAGATTACATAGTTGCCAGCCATTGTGTAGATTAGCCATAGACCTGAGACCATTGTTTTTTTCAGATTTCTCGGACTAAACATCATTCCGCAAAGGGTAATGATTTCCTGAACCGCATATTTCTCAAGAGTTGCCCATGCCCAATAATATATTGATTGTGTAAAACTTAATATTTCAATATTTGTCTTCAAAAATCTTTCTTAAACTGCCTACACACTTTACAATCTAATTGTACAATCCAGTGAGTTAGGTTGGATAACCAAAAAAAAAATTTAAAAAAATTTGACAACTGAAATGTTAGAGAAGTGCATTCATAGGACAGAGTGTAAGCTTTAGATTGTAGCATGAGTGGCTAGATATACAATTTGGAATGATTTTGTAAAAAGCCTATCCAGCTCGTCCATTACTGCTCTGTAGTTGGTGAGGGTAAATCTTCCAACTGGGATCCCTGTTGGGTCGATAACGGTCTTGGAGGGGATTTCCTCTGATTTCCTGTTGTGTCTCCAGGACAGGAAGTGAGGGGAAATCTCCCTTACCAGGCACAGACAGTAAAAAAAAAAAAAAAGAACCGACAAAGGTTTTCACCTCCCAACTGTGATGCCTGTTTTTTTTCAATATCTGTCTTAGAGGGGATTTCCTCTGATTTCCTGTTGCATCTCAAGGACAGCAAGTTTCGGTGAAATCTCCCTAATTGGGCACAGACAGCAAAAACGTAAACCGACAAGAGGTTTTACCCTTCCCTTCTTCCAACTGTGATGCCTGTTTCAATATCTGTCTTAGAACCCATACACACTTTTCTGCAGATTTTTGTCTTCAGATTTACTAAAACCATATAATATGCGGTCAAACCTTAAACCGTTAGTAAACCCGCTGACTTTTTTTTTTTCTTTCCCTACACCTGTAAGGGAAAAGGCATAATGAGCTAGTATGCACCGCATACTAGCTCATTATGAGATACTCACCTTAGAACGAGGCGCCGTCATCTCACCCGGTCCACGCCGAGGGAGCTGACGTTTCCCCTCGGCGTGTCTTCTGGGTATCGCGGCTCCGGCGCTGTGAGGGGTAGGAGCCGCGATATCGATGTCCTCATTCCCGCGCATGTGCGCTGGAGACTTCTTTCCGGCAAGGTCCAACGACTGCCGGGCTTTCAGCCGAGAATCCCCTGTGCGCATGCGCCGCTGCAGTCAGCGGCTCATTACAAGGGGAGTACGGTTTAGGAGATTTTTTTTTTTTTTACCTACAGGTAAGCCTTATTATAGACTTACCTGTAGGTAAAAGTTTAAAAAATAGCTATACAACCACTTTAATGCCACGTACACACAATTGGACTTCTCGTCGGAAAAAGGCGGCTTTTCCGACGTAATTCCGCTCAAGCTTGCCTTGCATACACACGGTCACGCAAAAGTTCGCTGAAATTACGACCGTCAAGAACGCGGTGACGTACAACACTACGACGAGTCGAGAAAATGACGTTCAATGCTTCCGAGCATGCGTCGAATTGTTTCCGAGCATGCGTAGGGATTCTGCGGCAGGCCCTTGCACTACGTGGTTTTGGTAAATCTGAAGACAAAAATCTGCAGAAAATCTAATAGTGTGTATGGGGCTTTAGAGGGGATTTCCTCTGATTTCCTGTTGTGTCGACAGGACGATTTGGGAAATCTCCCTAATGAGGCACAGACAGCAAAACGTAAACTGACAAGAGGTTTTACCCTTCCCCCTTTTCCAACTGTGATGCCTTTTGTTTCAATACTTGTCTTAGGCTCTATTCACAGCAATGCGTTTTTTTTTTTTTTATGCTTTTTTGCAGGACCTGTATTGTGTGTTTTTTTTTTTTTTTTTTTTTAACACTGGTTCCTATGGAGCACATTCACATCAATGCATTTTTGTGCCTCCTTTTTTTTTTTGGAAAGGGTCAGGGGCTTTTTTTAAACACAAAACGCAGTTTTTTTTTCGGTTCAATAGACTTCAATGGAGACACTGCAGAAAAGCATGTTGTGCGTTTTTAAGCACGTTTTTCATGAGTTTTGCAATTATTTAATGTGCCCAACAACAAATTGGCTAAACAGAAAAAAAAGCATAAAATCGCAATACGCGTATCTGAAAGCACTGCAAAAACGCTCAAAAGCAACATGCATAGGTGTGAATGAAGCGTTAGAGGCGATTTCTTCTGATTTTACTGTTGCATCTACAGGACAGGAAGTTTGGGGAAATCTCCCTAACGAGACACAGACCGCAAAAAGTAAACCAAGAGAGGTTTTAACCCTTCCCTTCTCTATCCAAATGTAAAAAAAATGGCTTTATATACACTTTAGAATAGAGGTAAAAAGCTTAATGGTTAGCACCTATGCCTCGAGGTCCTCAGCTTGATGCCCAACCAGGACACTATCTGCATGGAGTTTGTGTGTTTGTCCCTCGTCCCCATTCTCCGGTTCAGGGACAAATCTTTGCCTGAATTCGGCCCTGAAACTGAGTTAAAGGCGCACAGCGTTTCTGTGCAGAGCGCTCCGCAGCCGCCCCGGAGATATGTGAAGGGGCTCCATAGAGAGCCGGTCACGTTCTCCTGCTATGCGAATCGGCTGCGGAGAAACCCGTGTCCAATTCACGTAGGTGTGAACCCAGCCTCAGATGGTAAGCTCCTTGACAGTAGGGACTGATGTGAATGTACAAAAGGTAAAGTGCTGCATAAATTGTCAGTTCTATATAAATACCTCTAATGAAAAAATAATGTTATATTTTCTATTGATAAAGAACTTGCCGGTTTAAGGCTCCATTCACATTAGTGTGTCTCCAAAGTCCCATGATTTCCAGACTTTGGTGCGGCTTTTTGGTGCAATTTTGATATGACTTTACATTCTATGGATCAAAGTCGCACCAAAGTAGTGTAGGCACCTTTTCAAAGTTGCTGTGACTTTAAATTGCACCGATTTGAACAGGTGCCTTTGCAAAGGATGGGGTTCGATTTGTCATTCCACTTTGATATCCAAAGTCACATAACAAATCAAACAAGTGTGAATGGAGCCTTATTGTCAAAGCTTAACTAATCTGCATCTCCCCAAGGTAATACATAAAAACCTGGCCTGTTGGTGGGCCCTGAGGACAGGGTTGATGACCACTGAGTTAGAAGATAGCTGGTTAATAAGCACAGCTGCATCAGTTTTAGTAAACCTCCCCATGTCCCTGAATATGGTTGTCTGCACCACTGTCCTCCTTGGACATTGATTGTGTTGGTGCGTTTACTGTACGTCAATTCATCGCATGGTGGACACCCTGGTCTAAAATGGAGGCTGCCGCAAAAGTAGACTTAGATGCATCATGGTGCCATCTCGTATACGCAAGGAAGAAATAAAGGATTCTTGGCACATTCTTGGTAATATGTGAGGTCAGCGGGCATCAACCACATTATGTATTGATGCTTCATTATGTAAGTGAGTACATATGCCTAATGATCCAGCAAGAAATGTATAAAGCACAGCGACTCAGAGCGTTCAGTCGGTAACCATCCTTCTCCGTTCCGCTTTCTATAAACCAATCAAAAGCTAAAATCTGGAACCGATGTTCCCGTACAAGGAAAATTCAAGGGCTGGATTGCGGGAAATCTGTACTGAGATGTTGGCACCTCGACCCATCCTGCTGCTTGGAGAATTGAAGCCTGAGATAGCCAGGCAGATGGCATTTTTAGAAGGTCAGCAATGGCAGCCTACATAGTTCTCTCCTAGTATTATTATGAGTGTACAGGATTTGTATAGCGCCAACAGTTTGCGCAGCGCTGTACAATCTCTAAAGAGAGACCGTACAGTTATTACAATACAATGAGAAACAAGAGGGTTAAGAGGAACCCAGCTTGTAAGGGCTTACAATCTAATAGGCTGGGGCAAGTTGTATAACTGTGGGGGGATGAGCTGATGGGAAGAGTTAAAGGTCCAGTTGTTAGCTGGAGGCGTGATAGGCTTCCCTGAGGAGATGAGTTTTCAGGGATCACTTAAAGGCGTCCAAAGTAGGAGATAGCTACACAGATTAAGGTAGAAAGTTGCAGAGGATGGGAGAGACTCTGGGGAAGTCCTGGAGATGAGCATGGGAGGAGGAGATTTGAGAACAGGAGGTCTAGGGGAGGAGTGGAGCAGAAGGTTTGGAAGATATTTGGAGACAAGATTGGTGATGTAGCTCGGGGCAGAGTATCTGTTTTCTTGAGCTCAGGAATGGAATAAAGACCACAAGACAACTTGTCGCCCAAAATTGGTGAGGATACAGAATCTTTCTTAATGACACGATTATATATACTTAAAAGGATGAGAGCTGAAATCAAAGATAAGTCCAGTAGAAATTTTAACAGGGCTTGTATACTGGCATTGATTGATGAGAATACTGGACAGGTAATTGTGGAAAGTTTAAGTAATGTAATCACAGCATGGGGACAACTGTCAATCTTCTTCTTTTCCCCCCAATTACCTGAGCAGTATTATGTCCAATCATTGCCAGCATATGAGCCCTGATGAAGGGGGATTTGTGAGGCCCCTGAATGTGTTGGCTGTACCCTCTTGCCTTTTTGTTGTGAAAGGAAAATTCTACTGGACTTGATTTGTGACACTCTCATCGTTTAACATTTGCTCTTCAAACTGCTCTTGGGATTCTCCAAAAACACCCAGGTTGACACAACAGCCTCCTATACTTTGGAATTGACACCTTTTCTCGTGAACAAACTTCTTGACCCCCTTCCGTCCAGGTTCAGCCCTCGACACTCCACAGAAACCACTCTCCTTAAACTCAAAAATTACCTACTAACAGCTAAAACCAATGAACACTATTCTGTACTACTTCTGCTGTACCTCTCTGTTGCATTTGACGCAGTGGACCAGCCCCTCCTCCTCAAAAAACTCCACTCCTTTTGGTCTCCATGACTGTACTCTTGGCTGGTTCTCATCCTACCTATACCACCACTCCTTCAGTGTCACTTACAACTCTACTTCCTCCTTTCCTCTTCCTTTCTCCGTCTGGGTCCCCCAAGGTTCTGTTCTTGGACCTCTCCTTTTCTCAATCTACACCACCTCCCTGGGTCAGTTGATTGCATTCCAATGTCTTTCAATATCATCTCTACACTGATGACATCCAAATCTATCTCTCCACCCCCTCCCCCAGCTCTCGTTATCTGTCTCCTCACATGTCACCAACTTACTAACAGACCAATCAGCCTGGATGTCACATCACTTCCTCAAACTCAACCTATCCAAAACTGAGCTCATGATATTTCCTCCCCTATGTGCCACTTCCTCTGATTTCTATGTCAAAATCAGAGGCTCAACTATCAACTTGTCCCCCCACATCAAGGTCCTATGTGTAATCCTGAAACCTTGAACTAACCTTTCGGCACCACATCCAATCGCTATCCAAAAATTTGCCGCCTCAACCTCCAACATCTCCAAGATATGCCCCTTCCTAACCAATGTCACCACAAAGCTTCTAATCCATGCCCTGGTCCTCTCTCGCCTCTACTATTGAAACTCCCTCCTCACCGGCTTACCTCTAAATAGGCTATCCCCACTTCAGTCCATCATGAACGCTGCTGCCCAGCTCATCCACCTCACAAACCGCTCAGTGTCTGCTATACCCCTCTGCCGATCCCTCCATTGGCTGCCACTCAACCAAAGAAATAAATTCAAGATACTAACAATTACTTACAAAGTCATCTACAACCTGGCCCCCAGCTACATCACTAACCTGGTCTCAAAATACCAACCAAATCGTTCTCTTCGCTCCTCCCAAGACTTCCTGCTCTCAAGCTCCCTTGTCACCTCATCCCATGCTCTCCACCAGGACTTCTCCAGAGCCTCTCCCATCCTCTGGAATGCTCTACCCCAATCTGTTTGACTTTCTCCTACTTTGTCCACTTCAGAAGATCCCTGAAAACTCATCTCTTCAGAGAAGCCTATCTGGCCCCCACCTAACAACTGCACATTTATTTTCTCCATCAGCACATCCCCCACAGTTATAACCTCTTGTATCTCATGACCTTCCCTCTTTGATTGTAAGCTCTAAGGAGCAGGGCCCTCTGTTTCCTTAAAGTGTATTGTATTTGTACTGTCTACCCTCAAGATGTAAAGCGATGCGTAAACTGTTGGCGCTATATAAATCCTGTATTATTATAATCATGCACATCGGGCTCCAGCGACTTACCCTCATATACTTAAGGGCAAATTAGAAGGAAGCTTTTTCTGCTGCATTTGATAATTAAGTTCAACACTTCCAGAAACTTGCATTAGTGGCTAACAAGAGTTTGCTTTTCCCATGTCACAAATATTTTACAAGGTCAGTGTGACAGGGTCCAGGGCAAAGCTGCTCAGCGCTTTGTGGTTTCATTCCTGCGCACGAGAGCAGCTGTACTGAGATGCTGCTTGTAGAGTTTCTTCAAAAATGTCAATCAACATGCTTGTGTGACAATGCATTGGAGAAAAGTGGAGAGCTTTCATGTGCCCTATTAGGGATGCCTACAAGATATTTGTGGTCCATCATGAAGGTTCATGAAAGCTAGTGGCACAAATGTGCATGTTGATGTTGGGCAAAGGTGCATCTTTGTGTCTATGGAGAGGGGACGGAGCCCTTACCAGATACCCCTCTGGCATCTTCTGACATCTTCCTCTCTGTAGCAATTGGCCAGGGAAAAATATTCTGACCTAGCCAATCAACCATCCACATTGAAAGATGCTGGCAGATGTTTGGGTATGGCTTGCAGACATGCCAGTGTCCTAAGACCAAATGTAAATGGTAGAATAGTATTCAATAGAGTGAGTCGAAATCTGTTGTGCTCTTTACTTTACAGATGCATTTTATGTCTTGCTATATCTCAACTGATAAGCAATCAATCTTGCCTCATATCCTTCATTCCTTGCGAGAGGGTGCTGTGTAGGAGGAGCCTAAAGGTACCTATTGATATGAGATGACCATTGTTAAGTTCAGTCATTTTTGGTCATGGGTATGGCTTGCAGACATGCATGTGTCCCAAGGCCAACCGTAAATGTAGGATAGAGTCAGACGATATCTGTTGGGCTTTTAACTTTTCAGATTCATTTTTGTCTTGCTAAACAATCTCAACCAATGACCTAACCATACTGCACTATACCCTTTATGCCTTGCAAGAGGGTGCTGTATATGGGAAGCCTAAAGGAACCTATGGATATGAGAGAACCATTGCCAAATTCAGTCGTTTTAGACCATGGGTAACAGCATACAAGTCTCCCAAGGACAACCATAAATGGTGTGATAGAGTGAGCAATCTCTGATATCTGTTGGCTTTTTACTTATCAGATGCCTCTTATGTCTCATTAAATAATATGTCTGTATACAGTGGGATTGAGTGAGCAATCTTTGATATCTGTTGGGCTTTTTTCTTATCAGATGTATCTTTTATGTCTCGTTAAACCATCTCAACCAATAAACAGTCCACGGTGCATCATGTCCTTCATGCCTTGCATGAGGTTGCTGTATATGGGCAATCTAAAGATACCTATAGATACAGTAGATGGATAGATTGCCAAGTCCAGTCATTTTAGGCAACAATCACATGCCTATGGGTGTTCAAATCTCCAGAGGGCTGCTGTCGGGCAAAATCAAAGGTTGGGACGCCTGGGCCAATGGCTGTAGTTCCCTCATGATAAGTGCCAACTGCGCCCTTTCCTTCTCCATTGACCTAAACTAGTGTGCTCAGCAAGTTTGTTGGACCCTTCGAATGGTAGAAGACATCCGCCATATGGAGAGCCTTACTGGGAACAGAGGAGAAGAGGCTTGAGTACTGTTGCATTTGATTGCATTTTGGCAGGCCAATCTTCTTCTTGGACGCTGGGCCCCTGAGCTCATGCTGCCATGAAAGTGGAGTTGAGAATGCCTGCTCTCGAGTCACCAGTGACTGGTGGACGCAGAGCAGGGCTGCCCTGCTACCATTCCCTCTAACCCCCAAAACCTCCCCCCCCCCCCCACCCTCTTTTTTTTGTACCTGGTAGGGTAATTCTGGGCTGTGATAGAGATGGGTGAAGTCCAGGAAAGTGGCAGAACCTCCCAGACAGGTCCCTTTTTTATTTGATTGTGCATCTGCTTTGGACCCTCTGTACCACTCTGATATTTCAGACTGAAGGCGGTCAGGCAGAAGTCTCTGTGACTAGTTAAAGGGTCCCTATCACAAGGGCTGGGCCGAGGGGTAGGCTGAAGACGCGATCACCTTGCACGCAAAAAGGACAGCATCGGAAACCTATGATGCAGAAGTAATTCACAGTTCATAGGAAGGGGTCGCACTTTCTCCTTGGGTGCTAAAGGACCTTGTTGTAGCACTGCCTGTCATGGATGCTTCTATCGCTGAGCTTTCTTTATGTAGATGCTAGTGGCATCTTCATGCATTTACTTTAGTGAACCCATCCTTTGCTCATACAAGGCAAATGTCAGGTCACCTTGAGGCTAGGTGACAGTTGCACACCCTTAGGATCAGGAGTGCACCGCAAGGTAGTGGACCCTACGGCTGACTGCTGCGGATTGGAGTCAGGGCGGTAAGGAAGGCAGGGCCGCTGGAACCCAAGCATGGATCCCACTGGGGTTAGAGCATAAGATTCCCTGGGGCGCGGAGTCTAGGGGCCAGCAGGTGTTCACCAGAGCCTCTAGTGGTGAGGATGGACTGGGCTGCAGCTAGCTCCAGGTCGCGACCCCCCAGGGTCCCCCAGCTCACACCCACAGTAGGCAACAGGAGGATAGGGATAGTAAGGGAATAAGCCAAGGTTGGGCCTAAGCTGACAAGGACAACAGAGTTCACGCCAAGGTTCAGGGTCACAGGCAAACAGGGATAGTCGGGGACACGCCAAAGGTCAGGGTCACCAGCAGACAGGAATAGTCGAGAACAGGCCAAAGTCGGTAACTGGAATCAGACGTAGGAAACACAGCAAGTACACACGAAAGCTAAACACACAATGGTTGATCAGCACTGCTGGCTTGCAGTGCACAGGTTAACATGGGGTTCCCTGATAGGGCCTGGGGTGGAGCCATGCTTAGAGGAGAGGTTATAAAACCAGCCAGGTGTGAGTGGCTGGCCTCTTAGTCTGAACACATGAGGAGAAGGTAAGCTGACAGAGAAAGATTACTGTATAACCATGACAGCAAAGAAGCAGGAATGCTTTATTGCCATCCCTACAGATGCCTATACTTAAACTGTATCAGGGGATCTTATACAATACCCGCGATTTAGAGTTAAAGCTGGCCATACACTGTTCAAACCTCTTCCAGTTTACAAGGAACTGGCCAAAATTTGCTTGGTGGGTGTCCCTCTCACCCGACATCCTTTTGAATGAAGGCTGAAAAATATGGCGGATGTATAGTTTTAGATGAGAAAATGTTACGAAAAATCTGTGTGTATGGCCAGCTAGACGTGCAGAATGAAAAAAATTGTTTAGATTTGTTTTTATTTAAATTTTGTTTTAGTTAATTCGTTTTCAAATTCGATTCAAATTTTCCAAATTCGGTCGAATTGACTTAAATTCGACTGAATTTGTAAAATTCAAATCTAATTTGAATGTTGGCATTCAAATTCTATTTGAATTTCTGAAGATGGATATATTCTTTTGTATTGTTTTTTTTTTTTTTTTTTTTACCTAGGATTCCTGAGAGATCAAGTGTCAGAGCTGTCACATGCTACCTCATCATTAAAGCACCAGGCATGTTACATTTTTGTCTTTTCCCCATTGAGTCTGTTGATAGTGGTCTTTGCAATGGTCATAGTTGGTCATCTCTGCTTTATGCAGACCCTATGTGCAAGTACCTACTGTGGTCAAGCAGACATCAGCCTATGCCTGAGCAATAAAAAAAATTAACTCTTCGTTTATATGAGATTCTGCACGAAGTACATCATTGGTTTTTTTACTAGTACATGTAATTGCCAGTCCTCACATTCTAGATTCTAGGTACAAAAAAAATGCTCATTAATGGGACATCTGTCCAAATTGCATTTCAGGTATCCAAATCCTTCTCAACAGACAAGATGTATCTAGGTTCGTTATTCTTGGAATCTTAAAGCAGCAGTTTCTGAACTGACCATACACCACATTTAAATTGTGATTCTGGACCATATTGGTAGTTGCAGCTGGTCTGGTTGGGTGGCACAGCAGCTTAGTGGTTGGTGCTTATGTATTGCAGCACTGGGGTCCTCAGTTTGAATCTTAGCCAGGGCACTAGTTGCATGGAGTTTATATGTTCAGCCGTGATTTCCTCTGTATATTGGTTTCCTCTCACACTTAAAGCAGCCCTTTTCAACCTTTTTTACCCCAGAGGAACCCTCGAAATAAAGTTCAGGTGTCATGGAACCCTAACCAGGGGCCATTGGGAAAATGCCTCTTACATTGGTGGTCATTGGTCCAAATGCCATCTCTTCAATAGGCAAAAAAAAATAAATGACTGCTGTCATGCCACTGGCTCTGCCAAATGGAGATGGACCTATAACTATGAAGGTATCATCAGATGGGCAAAGTATAAACAGAAAACTCAGTACTACCACCCATACACCACATAAATAGCAGAGCTCTCAGGTGCTCGATCCACAGTCGCTGGCTGAGTAGAGTAATGTGGTTAAAATGATCCGCATACTGGTTGCTGCTCTTAAAATTTCTTCATTTTATTGAATAGCCACAGTGAACAAACGCAGATTAAGTAGAGTTGACTTATTTCAGCCTATAAGGCCTTAGTCATAAGTTATGACTAAGGCCGTATAAGCTGAAACACGTCAACTGACTTAATCTGCGTTTGTTCACTGTGGCTATTCAATAAAATGAAGAAATTTTAAGAACAACCAGAGTGCAGATCATTTTTTCCACATCATCAGATGGGCGGTCAATTAGCCACAACTCACAGAATCCAAAGCAACCTCTGAAGGAACCTTAGGGTTCCACGAAAGCCTGGTTGAGAATGGCTACTCCAAAAATATGCTGGTAGGTTAAATGGCTGCTGTTTAATTTGGGCCTAGTATGTGTGTACGAATTGGCTATGCACATGTGTTATCACATTCTGCATGTCAGTCCCAAGCCTGAGAAGCTGTCAAGAGTTGAGGAAAGACCTTGGTGACCTACCTCATGGAAAATTTGCTAAGAAAATTTTATGGAAAAGGGTTTCCAAGCATATCAGTCATGGTGCCAGACAGCTGGCCCACAGAGTCAGACATGACTGAATAGCTATATACATACAGCAGGTCTGGTCAAGAGCCAGGTTGCCGATGCAAAAACTTACACCAGTGTTCTGTCGAGATGTGACCACGCAGAACAGAATGGCAATCCAGCTGATATCCCGATCAGCTGGAATGACATTACCATAGCGCATGCGCACATTGTAGCAGCCCTTTTTTGATGGGAGATACCATTTCTCGGGCACAATTTATTGCCATGCAAACAGCGGAGGGACACCGTATTTGTTATATTGCCCCTCGCTGTTGCACCGCGGGTTTACAGCGACGCACAATCTGACATCTACGGTGTCCCCCCCGCTCTTTGGATAGCTTTCAGTTGAGTCTGTGAAATGGAATCTCCCGTCAAAGACCCTTCTACGATGTGCGCTATGGTGACGTCACTCCCAGCTAATCGGCTGGAGTGTCCTTCCATTCTGCGACTGCGCGGGCACTTTTCGACAGTGGGCACAAATCGATAGAACGCCGGCAACAAACATCCAAGCCTTGATGTTGCATGTGCTAATAGGCTAATAAAAGGTATCCACTGCCTACTAGAGTGAACTTGCTCTTAAATACTACTGATTGTTCCACCCCTATGGTAAAGCAAGACACAACTAGACTGTCTAATAAAATAATGGTGTATATACCAAATTAAATCGACACTAAACCTAGCTATACACTGTTAGGTGGATGAAGGAATCCCCTCCCCTAGCTGGGACATTTTATTCTGACAGTGAGACCTGCTACTGTCAGAATACACTGATCAGCAGCTGCAGCCATTTCCTCCATTTGCCTGCAGGTGGAGGCGCAGGTGGATTATTATTTAAAAAAAAAAAAAAAAAAATTTTTTTTTCCCCCTCTGATGGGTTAATGGTCTATTCAAATAAATGTGCTGCCTTAACACAACACATGTTAATGCGCAGCATAATGCATGTTCAAAGTGTTACTAAACCTACAACAGTAAAATCAGTCTGTATATGCGGTAAAGCATGCTTGTTATACTAACTGTGGAACCCAAGGGGTTAATCTTGTGCATTGTGTGTGTAAAAAAAAAAAAAAAAAAAAAAAAAAAAAAAAGCTGTTTGATCCTCCCCTTCCCCAGTCCATCTCCTGATAGTACAGAGCCTTGGGGGCACTCTGCACATGCTCAGTTCAGTATGTATTGCTAGAGTTTTTTTTTTTTTTTTTTTTCTCTCTCTTGGGAGAGTGCATGTGATCAGCACAGGGCCAATCGGCACTGTCCAGACAGAGGGTCGGGGGTCACGCAGCCTCATAGGACAGTCAAAGAAGAATGAAAACTCCTCCTACAAGCTTTAACCAGACACTGATAGAAGTCACAAGACTGCTATATACTGCTGATACTGAGAAAAGGTATTTAGCAGTTTTATATTTTCGAATTTAAGCTTTAGAATTGGGCGTTTTTACAAGCGTAAAATGCCTTATGCGCGGTTTTGTAGCGCTTGAGCGTTAAAACTGCTCCACAATAGAAAGTGACTCATTTTAACGCGCCGCATCCGCACCAATACTGCTCTGAAAATGCCTGCCAGAGCGTTACCATCGACTTGACTGGGAGGCGTTTTTGAAGGGTTTCAAATGCCTCCTGACTCGATGTGAGGCTTCAATTTTGAAGTGACGCAACGCTAACGCTTAGACCACTTTCACGCTAAAAGAAGCGCCTGAAAAGCTCACAAAAACCTATTTCCACTAAAATCAATGAATGCTTTCGCACTGGGGCAGTGGGCTGGCAGGGCGGTGAAAAAACGCCCCTCTCCATTGAAATGAATGGAAAGCTCCTCAAAAGCGCTCAAATGTTTCACTGGCAGTTTAGAAGTGCCTCAGTGTGAAAGGGGCCTTAGGCTCGGTTCACACTGGGGCGACTTGGGATCCGACTTGTACGCCCTCAAGTCGCCCCAAGTCGCCCCAAGTCGCTTTGCATTTAGATTACAATTGTAGTGAATTGAACCGTCTTAACTGACACTACTGAAGTCGCTCCGACTTCAAAAAAGGTTCCTGTACTACTTCTATCCGACTTGTAGGCGACTTGTACCCATTCAACTCAATGTAAGTCGCCTGCAAGTCGGATCTCTCAAGCGACTTTGCAGAGAAAACCCCTCCCTCCCCCCTCCCTCCCAGAGAGGTGATTGGCCACAGGCGAAGTCGCCTGTCATGGAGGCGACTTCAAGTCGCCTCGTAATTTGCCGAAGTCGCGCTGAAGTCGCGCTAAAGTCGCGCTGAAGCCGCGTTGAAGTCGCGGTACAAAGTCGCGCTAAAGTCGTGTTGCCCATGTGTGAACCGACCCTTAGTGTGAACGGCACAATGTGCTGTCTATTATATCTTGTGCATAGGCGTTTTGAGGGGCGTTTTTAACGCCTGTCAAACTCCTGCTCTGCATGCCAGTGTGAACTAAGCCAAAGTAGCGTTCGCACGTGGCTATCACAAACTAGCCCCTGCTGCAGCCTCTCGCCTTGTGATTTGCTACAGTGTTGTGGTCTAATCGCAAGGAGTAGAGGAGACTGAGGAAATGCCTCCTCCTGCCTGCAGCAGACTTATGACATCATCATCCCTGTCTAGGCGAAGTCGGTGACTGGAGCACTGCAATTGCTTTTTATTGGTAAAGCTAAATGTACCTTCTTTAACCACTTGCCATACGCCGATATATGTCGGCACAATGGCAGCGGTGGCCAAATGTGCGTACCTGTACGTCCCCTTTAATTTGGCGGGGTTCGCACGCGCCGCGTACAGCGTGACCGGCGATAGTGTTACGGAGCCACAGAATGGGAAAGTGTAAACAAGTCATGTGAGTTATAGCCCATCCCCCCCCCCCCCACAGTTAGAATCACTCCCTAGGACACACTTAACCCCTTCATCGCCCCTAGTGGTTAACCCCTTCACTGCCAGTGTCATTTGCACAGTAATCATTGCATTTGTATAGCACTGATCGCTGTATAAATGACAATGGTCCCAAAATAGTGTCAAAAGTGTCTGATCTGTCCGCCGCAATGTTGCAGTCACAATAAAAATTTTAGATCGCCGCAATTTACTAATAAAAATAATAATAAAAATGCCATAAATCTATCCCCTATTTTGTAGACGCTATAAATTTTGCACAAACCAATCAATATACGCTTATTGCGATTTTTTTTTTTTTTTTTTTTTTTTTTTTTTTTTTTTTTTTTTTTTTTTTTTTTCAAAAAATCTGTAGAAGAATGCATATCGGCCTAAACTGAGAAAGAAATTTAGGTTTTTTATATATGTTTTTGGGGGATATTCATTTTAGCAAAAAGTAAAAAAAAAAAAAATTGCCTTTTTTTTCAAAATTGTCGCTCTTTTTGTGTTTTGTTTTATAGCGTAAAAAAAAAAAATTGCGGAGGTGATCAAATACCACCAAAAGAAAGCTCTATTTGTGGGAAAAAAAGGACGTCAATTTTGTTTGGGTACAACGTCGCACGGCCGTGCAATTGTCAGTTAAAGCGACGCAGTGCCGAATCGCAAAAAGTGCTCTGGTCAGGAAGGGGGTAAAATCTTCTGGGGCTGAAGCGGTTAATGCCTGCACTATATATTGTGACATTTTTCACGAAGTTACTAAAAAGATCCGCTATAACAAGAAGTCGCCGGCTGCTTTTTATTCATTTGAGACTCCACGTTGAGTTTTGTTAAGTCGCGCGTCTCCCACAATTTTGGCGCTGAGCGCAGCAGTGGATTAAGTTGTAAATGGTATATTCGCCCCAAGCCAGTAGTAAGAGGTGTGGCGGCAATTGAGATGCTTTAAGTGGATCATGTGGGTGCTTTGATGTAGCTCAGCGTGCCACGTGTGTGTGTAGCTGAGAAGCCGTAAGGATCATGTGACTGCGCTGCAGAGCGGGTGACGCAGACTGGCAGCCTTGTAAAAACATCAGGATGCCATGTGGGGACGGCGAGTGCTCCGTATGAGCAGCGACTGGCTGTTGGCATGCGTGCAACGCAATCATGTGACTGCGGGGTAGAATCCGACATCTGAGGATAATATGTAGGGATTCAGTTACCTGCTTTCTGTGGGACTTGGGGCCGGTTCGAGCCCACAAAAAACGCACTCCAGATCCATTCCGGATGCGTTTCTACATGCGTGTTTTTAAAGCTAAACGGTGTGTTTTGTTTTTTTCCCCACTTTACTAGGGTCCAGTGCGTTTTTGATGCGTTTCAGTTTATTTTACTGCGTTCCAGTGCAGGAAAAATGCAGCATGTTCTACCTTTTTTTTTTTTTTTTTTTTTTTTTTTTTTTCTGGAACTGGCTGCACTGGTGTGAACTGTGCCATTGAAAACCATTAAAACCTACTTTCCGTGCGTTTTTTGAAGCAGAACAAAAAACACACTGGACTGCATGTGGTGTGAACTGGCCCTTTTAAAGTGACTCTGTCATGAGAAAAGGGGCTGCCATTACTCTTCTAAAATTCTAATTCCTTGGCTATTATACTAATGTTTCATCTTTTAAAGGGTAACTCCACTTTCGTGGGGGGGGGGGGGGGGGAGGGGAAGAAATGTCTTCACTTCTAGATGCCTAAAATGCTTTGAGTTGCTGCCATGTGATTGGCTGATTAGGCATTTGTGTTAGCAAGCAATTGAACAGGTGTACCTAATAAGTTTATATATATATATATATATATATATATATATATATATATATATATATATATATATATATATATATATATATATATATATATATATATATATATATTATTATATAAAAAAATATTTATACACCAGAGTTTAGTTTCACTTTAAGCCAGCCCATTTATTTTGCATCACACTTTTTGGGTCTGTTTTTGATCTAGCGGGGAAGAGAGAACACCTGTCTGTGCCCATAGATGGCCGTAAAGAAGAACAAAGTCATCTACTTGATAGGAAGCCAGGTTTAAAGTCATCGGTTTCCTTGTGTTAGACTCCAAATTCTTTTTAGCTCCACAATTTAGCACCCTCCTATATAGGATAATAGGCAAATGTTAGTTCTTTTTGGCTTCTCTCTAATCATTAGAGCAGCTATTGATTTTCTTTGGGCTGTTCTGAAACCCGCAGGCTTGATGATTTTCCCCCCTGCATTCTGTAGGTTTCCGGAGTATAGAGAGCTGGGAAAGTCAAATGGGCAGCCTGAATGTCTTTGGTATCTCCACCAATCCACGGGGAGGTGTGCCTAATAGGTGGCTGGATGGGGAGCATGAGGCCTGGAGCAGGGCTGGTCTGGTCCTGCTGGATAGATGCGTGCACCAGGGGCGGATCCGGGGGGGGGGGGGCAAAGGGGCAATTGCCCCCTCCGAGAAATGCAGGTGACTGTGAGAGCAGGGTGTGTGAGAGAGCCGCCGGGCGGCTCCGTGTCTGAGTGAAAGAGGAGCCGGGCGGCTCGGTGACTGAGGGAGCCGCTGGGCGGCTCGGTGACTGAGGGAGCCGCTGGGCGGCTCGGTGACTGAGGGAGCCGCTGGGCGGCTCGGTGACTGAGGGAGTAAGTGAGGGAGCCGCCGGGCGGCTCCATAGGCGAGAGAGAGCCGCCGCTCAATGTGTTTGTGGGCGGGCTGCTGCCTGCTGGCCAATCAGGGAGCCGGCGGGCGGGGGAGCAGAGAGATGACATCATCTCTCACCGCCCGGCGCCCGCCCTGCATCCCTGCAGTTCAACTTCCCCCCCTCCATGCAGGCAGCTGCGGCAGCAGAGAGATTACATCATCTCTCTGCTGCCTGTCTCTGGGACACAAGAGACCACCTTAGCAGGTGGCAAGTGACAAGCGACGTGGCAAGTGACAATCTGCATCTGGTGACAGGCGACGTGGCAAGTGACAATCCGCAACGTGGCAGGCGACGTGGCAAGTGACATAGCAAGTGACAATCAGCAACGTGGCAAGTGACATGGCAAATGACAATCCGCAACGTGGCAGGCGACGTGGCAAGTGACAATCTGCATCTGGTGACAGGCGACGTGGCAAGTGACAATCTGCATCTAGTGACAGGTGACGTGGCAAGTGACACACTCGGGGCTCCCACTGATTCTGCATTATGGTGAGTTAAACTATTTAATTTTTTATAACAATGTAATTATAGTAATAATGTGCTTCAATCATCCTGACACCATAACAACCATGGTGCCATGATGATTGAAGCGCCAACACCAGCCATTTCCCCGATAAATGTACCCCAAAAAAATATATTTTCTGGCGGTGCCCCTCCCGAGACTAGACTCTGGATCCGCCCCTGGCGTGCACTGCCGAAAAATTAGTTTGTTTCATTCGTTTTATTGGGGGGTTTTTTGTATTTTTTTTCGGGTCATTCGTTATGATCGAAATTCGAAAATGCGAAATTCGTTATTTTGGAAAATTCGTAACTTCAGATAAATTCGTATTCGTTATGTTCACGAACAGACAGATTTGAAAGGAAATTCCAATACCTAGAATTTATTAGTTAGTGATAGTTAAGTTATTATCAGTTTGTTTATTTCAGATTTTCGTTCTTCTTTTGAATTTTCCTTTTTATTATTGGATTTTCAAGTGGAAAATTTGGTTTCTGAGCGTGGCCTGCCTCTGAGCCGCGGGGCGAGCACCGCCAGCAGGCGGGGTTGAAAGGGAGCTGTTCTCCCAGTGATTGCCCCCGGGCCCGGGGGAAGAGAGTGTGGAGGAAGAGGTGAGCTGGCTGGATCAAAGAGCAGGGATTGCCCACTGTAACGGTTTACATTTAAATTGCCGTCCACTTGCGGTCACACACAGCCCCGCCTCCTGACCTGGTGCCTGTGACAGACAGAACACATCCCAGCATTGGACCGGTGTTCTGTCTGTCACAGGCGCCGGGTAAGGAGGCGGGGCTGTGTGTGACGGCAAGTGGACGGCAATTCTAAATGTAAGCCGCTACGGCGGGCAATCCCCGCTCTGTGATCCGGCTGCCCTCTCTTCCTTTGCACAGGTGGGGCTGCAGTGGTGGGCACAGGTGGGGCTGCAGTGGTGGGCACAGGTGGGGCTGCAGTGGTGGGCACAGGTGGGGCTGCAGTGGTGGGCACAGGTGGGGCTGCAGTGGTGGGCACAGGTGGGGCTGCAGTGGTGGGCACAGGTGGGGCTGCAGTGGTGGGCACAGGTGGGGCTGCAGTGGTGGGCACTGGTCACGCTGCAGTGGTGGGCACTGGTCACGCTGCAATGGTGGGCACTGGTCACGCTGCAATGGTGGGCACTGGTCACGCTGCAATGGTGGGCACTGGTCACGCTGCAATGGTGGGCACTGGTCACGCTGCAATGGTGGGCACTGGTCACGCTGCAATGGTGGGCACTGGTCACGCTGCAATGGTGGGCACTGGTCACGCTGCAATGGTGGGCACTGGTCACGCTGCAATGGTGGGCACAGGTAAATCTGCATTGGTGGGAACTGGTAAAGTTGTTGTTTATATTTATTTTTGTAATTTAATTCTGCATAAAACATTTAAGTGTCATTTCATGAGATAATTTATGAGGGCGTGTTTAGGGGCAGGTAGGGTAGGGGAGGGGTTGGGTGGGGGCAACGGGTGGCGAGTAACCCTTAAGGCCTGGTTAGTAGCTCAGGACTTGAATTTTTGAGCCCTGTGTGTGTGTGGGAAAAATTATATATATATATTATACACAGTATCTCACAAAAGTGAGCACACCCCTCACTTTTTTGTAAATATTTTATTATATCTTTTCATGTGACATTACTGAAGAAATGACACTTTGCTACAATGTAAAGTAGTGAGTGTACAGCTTGTATAACAGTGTAAATTTTCTGTCCCCTCAAAATAACTCAACACACAGCCATTAATGTCTAAACCGCTGGCAACAAAAGTGAGTACACCCCTAAGTGAAAATGTCCAAATTGGGCCCAATTAGCCATTTTCCCTCCCCGGTGTCATGGGACTTGTTAGTGTTACAAGGTCTCGGGTGTGAATAGGGAGCAGGTGTGTTTAAATTTTGTTGTTATCGCTCTCACTCTCTCATACTGGTCACTGGCAGTTCAACATGGCACCTCATGGCAAAGAACTCTGAGGATCTGAAAAAAAGAATTGTTGCTCTACATAAAGATGGCCTAGGCTATAAGAAGATTGCCAAGACCCTGAAACTGAGCTGCAGCACGGTGGCCAAGACCATACAGCGGTTTAACAGGACAGGTTCCACTCAGAACAGGCCTCGCCATGGTCGACCAAAGAAGTTGAGTTCACGTGCTCAGCGTCATATCCAGAGGTTGTCTTTGGGAAATAGACGTATGAGTGCTGCCAGCATTGCTGCAGATGTTGAAGGGGTGGGGGGATCAGCCTAACAGTGCTCAGACCATACGCCACACACTGCATCAAATTGGTCTGCATGGCTGTCATCCCAGAAGGAAGCCTCTTCTAAAGATGATGCACAAGAAAGCCCGCAAACAGTTTGCTGAAGACAAGCAGACTAAGGACATGGATTACTGGAACCATGTCCTGTGGTCTGATGAGACCAAGATAAACTTATTTGGTTCAGATGGTGTCCAGCGTGTGTGGCGGCAACCAGGTGAGGAGAACAAAGACAAGTGTGTCTTGCCTACAGTCAAGCACGGTGGTGGGAGTGTCATGGTCTGGGGCTGCATGAGTGCTGCTGGCACTGGGGAGCTACAGTTCATTGAGGGAACCATGAATGCCAACATGTACTGTGACATACTGGAGCAGAGCATGATCCCCTCCCTTCAGAGACTGGGCCGCAGGGCAGTATTCCAACATAACGACCCCAAACACACCTCCAAGACGACCACGGCCTTGCTAAAGAAGCTGAGGGTAAAGGTGATGGACTGGCCAAGCATGTCTCCAGACCTAAACCCTATTGAGCATCTGTGGGGCATCCTCAAAGGGAAGGTGGAGGAGCGCAAGGTCTCTAACATCCACCAGCTCCGTGATGTCGTCATGGAGGAGTGGAAGAGGACTCCAGTGGCAACCTGTGAAGCTCTGGTGAACTCCATGCCCAGAAGGGTTGAGGCAGTGCTGGAAAATAATGGTGGCCACACAAAATATTGACACTTTGGGCCCAATTTGGACATTTTCACTTAGGGGTGTACTCACTTTTGTTGCCAGCGGTTTAGACATTAATGGCTGTGTGTTGAGTTATTTTGAGGGGACAGCAAATTTACACTGTTATACAAGCTGTACACTCACTACTTTACATTGTAGCAAAGTGTCATTTCTTCAGTGTTGTCACATGAAAAGATAGAATAAAATATTTACAAAAATGTGAGGGGTGTACTCACTTTTGTGAGATTATGTATGTATGTATGTATTTGTGTGTGTATATATATGTATGTATGTGTATATATATATATATATATATATATATATATATATATATATATATATATATATATATAATATAATATTACTATACAGTGTTGCATGACAGTGCAATTACAAGCTAAAGTAGCACAGTGCTGAATAGCAAAAAATTATTTGGCCATGAAGGGGGTAAAATCTTCTGGATGTCAAGTGGTTAATGGAGCCGGAGTGAATGGACTGTTGCCTATGTGAGTATTGGCCTCTGCACAGTTTGGGAAGAGCCTCAGTTAAATCCAGTGACTCATGCGGGAGTAGCGCTACAACTATATTCTGGAATTCAATTTTTTTTTCATATGAAGCCACAGCACCCAATAATGGCACAAAGTTTCAGGCACATGGTGACCTTCCTTGGATGCATAAATAGTTTGTTGTCCTGTTCAGAATGACAAACCAGTTAGACATCTGCCTGTCCTCGCATGCACCGCTGGAAGCCGCCACAGTCTTTGCTGTGACTCGGCTGGTTAAAGTTAATTCCGCAAACGCATTAACCCCTTAATGACATCGCATGATATAGAAGCCATGCTGCCTCCTGGGCAATTATTGGGGGCCACTGTGAGAGCCAATCGCAGAGGTCATATAATACAGAAGCTAAGACACCTCCCGGCAGCCCTTTAGATGGACTTTATTGCCCGGGTAGTAGCTCACTTCTGTATCATATGACCTCAGTGATTGGCTCTCACAGTGGCCCTTTAATTGGGCTTTAATGCCCGGGAGGCA
Organism: Aquarana catesbeiana; assembly: GCF_042186555.1. Lineage (NCBI taxonomy): Eukaryota > Metazoa > Chordata > Amphibia > Anura > Ranidae > Aquarana > Aquarana catesbeiana. Next base: position 220,571,763 of record NC_133335.1, read on the forward strand.
GCATGGCTTTTGTATCATGTGACTGCCGTAATCGGTTCTCATAGTGGCCCTTTGGTCATGCTTTAATGCCTGGGAAGTGGCATTGTTTCTGTATGAAGTGAGCGCTGTGATTGATTGGCTCTCTTAGCAGCCCTTTGAGTGATCTTTAATGCCAAGGAGCCAGAGCTACTTCTGTATCCATTTGACGGATGTGATTGGATCTCACAGCAGTCACATGATCGGGAAACCGAGCTACGATCCCTCGACTTGCGAACGACTCCTACTTACGAACGGGAGGCGGCGTGATGTTCTGCGCATGCGCGGCCACTTTTCAACGGCGGGCACCTTGGAAAACATTGGAAAACGACGTCTGCGCATGCGCGGCTACTTGACAGCACATCGGAAAACGACGTCTTTGCCGTTCTGCGCATGCGCTTCCGACTTACGAACGTTTCCGACTTAAGAACAAACCGGCAGTCCCTAGCCTGTTCGTAACTCGGGGACTGCCGGTATTTATTTTATCATCGGTTCCCTTAAAAGTAAACTTTCCACTAGCCATAGGATAGCATTCCCTAGTAAGTGAGCGGCATGCTTTTTGCTGTACTGTGCCTGCAATCCGGTAATGATGCTTCTCTTTCAACGGAGGGGACCCAAGTTTCTCATAGCATTTGTCCCTTCTGGACGCAGGGCATGATGTCATTAGTCTGCTGCAGTCAGGAGGAGGAATTTCCTCAGTCTCTACTCCCCAGTGATCAGACTGCAACCTTTTAACTTTGTAACAAGTCACAAGGTGAGAGGCTGCCGCAAGAGCTGGTCTGTGTCAGACATTTGTTAAGACAAAAAAAAATAAAAAGTTTTACATGATTGGGTCACCACTGAGCCAACATCTCAGTCCAGGAAGTAAATGGTGTCCCTGGCTGATGCATGAATAAACATGGTGCCATCCTTGTGCAGAGAAAAGAAGATAGACGTTTATCAGGGGTAGTACTGTGATCCGTGATTTCAGTTTTTGGTAGTTGCTGGAGGATTAAACCAGCTGACGGCTTCTAAAATCTCTTGGGGCTTTTCCAGGTCTGCATACCTGCTGTGCCTAATATGAGGGGTTCCCATTAACCCCACCACCAACCAAGGGTGCCGTGAAGTGGCCCTGCAGATCACGCATGTGTTTGCAAATGTGTGCAAACTAAACCCCTGTATTTAATGTGAACTGTTAGACAGGATAATTGGGTTTGTTGCAGGTTGGCTGATAAGTGAGCTTGGAATTTGTCTTTGTTGTTTTTTGACATGTGTCGCCCCTCCATGTGCTTCTTGCTGCAACGGCCAGTTACAGGCTGGGGTGGTTGCCATTTGTTTGTACTGAATTCCGAGATCTGTACACCTGCTGTTCCCATTATGAGGGGCTCCCACCATCCCTGTGCTGAATTCCCAGGTCTGTACATCTGTTGTGCCCATCATCCGTGTACTGAGTTCCTGGGTCTGCATATCTGATGTGCACTTTTTATGAGGGGTTCCTGCCAACCCTGTGCAGAGTTCCCAGGTTTGCACACCTACTGAGCCCAATATGAGGGGTTTCCACCATCCTCGGTCTGAATTCTTGGGTTTGTACACCTGCTGTGCCCATTATGAGGGGTTCCCACCATTCCTGTGCTAGGTTCCTGGTCTACACACCTGCTGTGCCCATTATGAGGGGTTCCCACCATTACTGTGCTAGGTTCCTGGTCTACACACCTGCTACGCCCATTATGAGGAGTTCCCACCATCCCTGTGCTGGGTTCCGAGGTCTAAACACCTGCTGTTCCCATCATCCGTGTACTGAGTTCCTGGGTCTGCATATCTTATGTGCACTGTAAAAGGGGTTCCCACCAACCCTTTGCAGAGTTCCCATGTTTGCACACCTACTGAGCCCAATATGGGGGGTTGGCACCATCCCTGTGCTGAGTTCCTGGGTCTGTACACCTGCTGTGTCTATTATGAGGGGTTCCCACCATCACTGAGCCTGGGTTCTGCGTCTGTACACCTGCTGTGCCCATTATCAGGCTCTTTCACCATCCCTGAGCCTGGGTTCCTGATCTACACACCTGCTGTGCCCATTATGAGGGGTTCTGGCCATCCCTGTGTTGAGTTCCCGGGTCTGTACACCTGCTTTGCCCATTATGAGGAGTTCCCACCATCCCTGTGCTGAGTTCCGAGGTCTACACACCTGCTGTTCCCATCATCCGTGTACTGAGTTCTTGGGTCTGCATATCTTATGTTCCCTTTTATGAGGCTCTTTCACCATCCCTGGGCCTGGGTTCCTGGTCTACACACCTGCTGTACCCATTATGAGGGGTTCTGACCATCCTTGTGCTGAGTTCTCGGGTCTGTACACTTGCTGTGCCTATTAGGGGTTCCCACCATCCCTACTGGAATTGTATTTATTTTATAAACTGTAATCCGATAAACTGGAACACACAAGTGGATAGGAACACCCAAGATTCACAGGAGCAAAAGTTGGCTTGGGAGAATGCTTTGCATTCTCTGAGTGCAAAGCGTTTTCTGGATGAAATTAAGAGCGTGGCATCATCGCCCTGCCTCTCCACCTCGTCCAATCAGAGAATGCTTTCCATTCATTCAGAAAAGCATTTTTCTGAATGGCTCTGGTGCCAAGCGGCCAACCTCCTGTGTTCAGAAAGCAGCAGGGCAGCCGCTCAGCACGGGACCCGGAAGCTAGCGGAGATCCGTGGTATAGCGGTGTCTGCTATTTCCAGCTTCCAGGGGTATCCCACAGGTACGGCTTATGCGGTACATAGTTACATTGGTCCACGCTGGATGGATGACGCCATCTATAAAATATCCATACTTGGATTCCTTCTTCTGAAATGACCGCCCCGGTTAAGCAAAGCCTCTTAAAGGATGATCGCCCACATCCTTGTATTTGGTAGAAGTAGAAAGAAAAAAATTTCGGCAATTAGGATTTTCAAAGAGATCGTTATCGGGACTTCCCTACAAGTTGTATTTTTATTAGAGGTTTTAGATGACCTCGAGTTGGCAATAGGGGCCTGTATTTACCCTTTTTTTTTCTTTTCTTCCTTTTCTCCCTCACCCCCTCCCGTGGACATTGTTTGCGGTTTAGAGAGAAAAAAAAAGACGCCAAAAAAAGCGGAGATCAAAGCGGAGCGACGACACCCAGAACCGCAGAAGAGGAAGGGGTGTGGGCCGGAGAATGGAGGAGAGGAGAGAGGAAAACCAGGGAAAGGAGGGATGAAAAGTGACACGGAGGTGGCAGGAGAGGGAGGGATTGGGGGGTCGGGAAAGTAAAAAAAAAAAAAAAAAGGATACAGAAGCAACATAAAATAAATAAAAATCCCAACTGAATGATATACCGCTTTCTGTGTGTGATCACCCATTACCAGCGCTTTTTTTTTTTTTTTTTTTTTTCCTTAATTAAATACTTGTTTTGCCTTTTTTCATCCTTTTGTCACATTTTTGCTGCTGATCTCCTGCTTTTTGCAGCCATTTCCTGTCTAAATGGTTGCGGTGCATGGCAATTCCCAGTGTGTCCTGACTGTGACCACATTGGATTGTAGCCTCCATCGAAAGCCCATCTGACTGGGTGACAACACAAGAGTTCAGCTTTTGTTTCCACTTGACCCTCCCTTCTAGATTGTAAGCTCTAACGAGCAGGGCCCTCTGATCCCTCCTGTATTGATTTGTATTGTAACTGTTATGTCTGCTCTCATGTTGTAAAGCGATGCGCAAACTGTTGGCGCTATATAAATCCTGTATGATGATAATAATAGACAGGGACAGAGTGTTGTCACCATACAACAGGAAATGTATGGGCAAGAACTTTTTTATGGCAGGATCACTGACGCACATTGCATTGACGTTGCAATAAACCGCCCAAAATAGGACATTCGTTTGAAATGACCGCGCCTTCGCTGCACATGTTTTGCAGCACACCACAGTGCACAACCGCACATTACAGCGCATTGTGGTGCTCTGTGTAGTCAGAACAAAATAGTACCTGATGGATTGTTGTAGTGCAGTGGTCTCCAAACTGCTGCCTGGGGGCCGGAGTCGGCCCTTTGCTTGCTTTTATATGGCCATTGGGGCACTATCCCCCCCACCACCACCACCACCACCACCACCACCACTGTCGGCAACAGTGGGGCATAGTTTCTGCCACTGAGACCAATGATGTAGAACTATTCTTACCATTGATACCAATGATGGTGCACCATTCCTCCCAATGATGTGGCACTAATTCTCCCATTGATACCCATGATGGGGAACTATTCCTCCCACTGACACCCATGATGGGGCCCTATTCCTTCCACTGACACCCATGATGGGGCCCTATTTCTCCCACTGACACCCATGATGGGGCCCTATTTCTCCCACTGACACCCATGATGGGGCCCTATTTCTCCCACTGACACCCATGATGGGGCCCTATTTCTCCCACTGACACCCATGATGGGGCCCTATTTCTCCCACTGACACCCATGATGGGGCCCTATTTCTCCCACTGACACCCATGATGGGGCCCTATTTCTCCCACTGACACCCATGATGGGGCCCTATTTCTCCCACTGACACCCATGATGGGGCCCTATTTCTCCCACTGACACCCCTGATGGGGCCCTATTTCTCCCACTGACACCCCTGATGGGGCCCTATTTCTCCCACTGACACCCCTGATGGGGCCCTATTTCTCCCACTGACACCCCTGATGGGGCCCTATTTCTCCCACTGACACCCCTGATGGGGCCCTATTTCTCCCACTGACACCCCTGATGGGGCCCTATTTCTCCCACTGACACCCCTGATGGGGCCCTATTTCTCCCACTGACACCCCTGATGGGGCCCTATTTCTCCCACTGACACCCCTGATGGGGCCCTATTTCTCCCACTGACACCCCTGATGGGGCCCTATTTCTCCCACTGACACCCCTGATGGGGCCCTATTTCTCCCACTGACACCCCTGATGGGGCCCTATTTCTCCCACTGACACCCCTGATGGGGCCCTATTTCTCCCACTGACACCCCTGATGGGGCCCTATTTCTCCCACTGACACCCCTGATGGGGCCCTATTTCTCCCACTGACACCCCCTGATGGGGCCCTATTTCTCCCACTGACACCCCCTGATGGGGCCCTATTTCTCCCACTGACACCAAGACATTTTCTACTCCCAATGCCCACAGTCCGGCCCCGTAAAGTTTCAAGAATAGTAAACTGGCCATTTGTTTAGGACGTTCGGAGACCCCTGTTGTAGTGTATTGGTGACTATCTTGAATACATGGGCATCCTTAATACAACGCATGTTAAAAGACCACATTGGACAGGATAGATGTGACTCCTAAAAGTAATTCTAAATCAAAATCTCTCATATAAGCTTAGGCCTTGTGTTACACTAATGCGGTGGGGAGAACCGCATGTGATTTGGACAGGAATCGCACCACATTCTTGCTCAAATCACATGCGATTCTTTGCAGTGCGATTTTGAGCCCATTCATTTTGTATGGCTCAAATCGCACAGCACTCACGCAAAAGGTGCATGCATTTTTATTTTTTGCCGCAATAGAATCGGACGGGACCCATACCATCCAGTTCAGCCAATCACACTGCATTGACGTTTTGCAAACAGTTTTTTGGGGGGTTGTTAACTTAACATTGACACCCGCAGCGGTTCGCATTAAACGGAGTGCGATTGTGATGCGGTTTGGGAAACGCACAGGAATCGCCGCGATTCCCGCACGGCATCCATGTGAACTGGGACTTTGTACATAAGGAAGATGAAAACCTGGGACACCTCCATTTATGTAATGACAACTGTCTGTGCTCCTGCATTACCCTGTCACATGGACCCCTGCTGGAGACTTAAACTTCAACACTAGGCAAATATAAAAATGGCACAAATAAGTGCGGCTCTGTAATCTCATTGAATGTATTTTATAAATGGTGCCAGAATGTGACCTAATATCAGCCTCTTGCAGTCCCTGTAAAGCAGAGCTGGAGGGTGAAAAGGAAGAAGTAATGTACCGACAAGAAGAATGCTGATAGGAGGAGAGAGCAGACTGACAGAGCTAAGCTCATCCCTGTGCTGCTTGTGCTTTCACTGTCCATTAACGGGCTGGGGGGGGCCAGGGGTCCAGGAAGACCTGGTCTCAAAGGAAGTGGGTTAAATGATGCTAGACACAAGACTGAGGACATCTAGTGGCAGAAAAAAAAGTACTGTGGGTTAAAATGTTTGGTTTCAAGCTGAATATTGCAGCAAAAGCTGGGCGGAGGATTGTCTACCTGGCCTGTTGTATATGAGTGGCCCAGCTGCCCATCAAATGCCTTATCTGTAGGCCGCTTAATCCTACACAACATATACAGGGAATGTTTTTTTTTACCTGCTAAAGGATTTGTATTTCTGTCCCTCCAGTCCTGCAATTTACACAGCCCTGCTGGATTTACACAGACCTAGGTCACCTCCCTACCCCCAACCTATGATTGGGCAGGAAAGAGGTAAAAAAAAAGCTAGGTCAACGCCATATCCCAGCCCGTAATTGGGCATGGAAGAGGCAATAAAGCTACGTCACCTTCCTACCCCCAAGCCATGATTGGGCAGGAAAGGGGTAATAAAGCTAGGTCATCTCTATATCCCAGCCCGTAATTGAGCAGGGAAGAGGCAATAAAGCGAGGTCACCTCCCTATCCCAGGCCATGGTTGGGCAGGAGAGAGGCAGTAAAGCTACGTCACCATCCTACCTCCAAGCCATGATTGGGCAGGAAAGGGGTAATAAAGCTAGGTCAGCTCCATATCCCAGCCCCTGATTGGGCAGGAAAGAGGCAATAAAGAGGCAATAAATGTCCAGCAGGATATCAAGCCACTGCGCGCCCCCGGGGGCCCGCATCGCGGGGCTCGTTGTTGTGGCGTGTCTCTGACGGAGACTGTTTACCACATGATCAGCCATGTCCAATCACGGCTGATCAGTGTAAACGGGAAGAGCCGTTGATTGGCTTTTCCTCACTCGCGTCTGACAAACGCAAATAGAGGAGTGCCGATCGGCTGCTCCTCTGACGGGGGGGGGGGGGGGGGTCTGTGCTGATTGTCTATCAGCGCAGCCCCCCCCCCCCCCCCCCCCCCCCCCCCGAGGATACCCACACTGGACCACCAGGGATGTCACCACCAGGTATGCCACTGTAGACCACCAGGGATGCCAATCAGTGCCCACAATGGGCATCACTGATTGGCAGGAATTATTGTTTGGCGCTGATTGGCATCCATCCGTACAATTAATTGGTGTACATCAGTGTCCGTCCATGCCCATTCGTGGCGCCTATCAGTGCCCATCCGTGGCGCCTATGTGTACCCACCAGTGCCCGCCTATTAGTGCCCATCATCGGTGCCACCTCATCAGTGCCCATCAGTGCCACCTTATCAGTGCCTGTCAGTGAAGGAGAAAACTTACTCATTTACAAAGTTTTGTAACAGAAACAAAAACTATTTTTTTTTTTTTTTTTTTTTACCTGCCAAAGGAAATAAGACCATAAGAAAGCTCTATTTGTGGGAACAAAATTATAAAAATTTAGTTTGGGTACAATGTTTCATGACCGCGCAATTGCCATTCAAAGTGCGACAGCGCTGAAAGCTGAAAATTGGTCTGGGCAGGAAGGTGTATAAGTGCCCAGTACAGAAGTGGTTAAAAAATATAAAAATTAAAAAAAATATATATTTTTTTTTTAATAAGTTAGTTTGTCTTGTCCTTGTGTTTTTTTGTTTTTTTGAGTAAATGGGAGGGAGGAGATGACATTTTTCCATTCTATAAGGGTATTCCCCCATGGGCTGGGACATATTTTACGATCCTGGACATGGGGTAACCTTTTTCTTAAGTTCATGACGGAGGGGAGGGGAGCAGTCAGTCAGTCAGGACCAAGTCGATGTATGCTTATTATGTCTTTGAAAAAGATTGGACTGAAAAAAAAAAAAAAATTTTTTAGTTGATGGGTATCAACCTTACATAACCTTGGTTATGTATGTTATTATGAAAACGTCTTCCTTGCTTTCTCTGAAAAAAAAAATTTTTTGAAAACGAAGGGGGGGGGGGGGGGGTGTAATAATTAAAAAAAACATAATTAAGGGCTCGTTCACATTGGCTTGGATTTGGGGATTGAATTTTTTTTTTATATATGTGCTCTAGCAATGTTTGGCATTCTTTCAGTGCAGAAAAAGGCCTGTACTATGAGCGAATAGGCACTAAAACCTAACACTAAAAGAATAAAAAATAAATGTCATTACACTAGCTGCATTTAAAAAAAAAAAATTATTAACAGGCTATATCTCAGCTTGTATGCTATCCAGAGAAAATTAATTTTATTTCTCATTTTGTGTTTTTTTTTTTTTTTTTTTTTTAAATATAAAAACTTAATAAAAGTTGATAGAGATAGAGATATATATATATATATATATATATATATATATAGAGATAGAGATAGAGATAGAGATAGAGATAGAGATAGAGATAGAGATAGAGATAGAGATAGAGATAGAGATATATATATATATATATATATACACACACTATAAATATAAAATATATATAATATACACTTTATTATCAATATAATATAGGGATCTACAGTGACTGCACTTGTAGTGAAGAGTGGATTTGCCTTTAGTAAATCAACCCCATAGTGTGTATAAAATACCAATTCTGTTTTAATGAATAGATAACTCAATCTGCCCAGAGTTCAGCTTTAAATGATTAACATAGCCGAGGACAGCAAGGCGGCGGGCACATGCAGCCTAGAAAAGTTTTGTTATGCCTCCCCCTACATGGGCAGGAATGGTGGTTAGTCCTCTGTATATAAGCAATGGCTACACTTTTTTAACGTTCCCATATATATCCATAATATCCCCACCCCGGCTCATTGGCTTTCATGTCTAGAAAAGTTGGCCCAGACTTCAAAGGCGTGCTCCGCAGCGTTCCCTCTACCTCGCCATTACTCCCCGTCCTGTCTGCGGACGTCACCGGCTCGGCTGCCGAGGACTTTCATCCCCTCCGCACGCGTTTGTTCAGACTTCAAAATGCACAAAGCTTTTGGTTCCTCGGAGTCGCTCTGTGTTGTGTTGCCATTACAAATAAATAGAATGATACCGAATCCCATCCATGATCCTTTCATACACCATCTCTTGGGAAGGTTTTTAGTAGTTTCAAAGCTAAAGTTTAATTTTTGCTTTATTTATTTTACCTTCCAACCCCTCATCAACATGCTAATGACCTATTTAAGTAAAATCTTTCTATTTTCATTACATTTTAGACTCGGTGACAACATCACTGGGTCTCTGCGCTTCTCTATGCAATGCAGGCAGATCATGGCTGGTGGGAGGGGCAGGTATGGCGCTGTACATAGCTTCCTGAAAACATCTATCTTTCTTTCTTTCTTTCTTTCTTTCTTTCTTTCTTTCTTTCTTTCTTTCTTTCTTTCTTTCTTTCTTTCTTTCTCCTCCTTTCTTTCTCCTCCTTTCTTTCTTTCTTTCTTTCTTTCTTTCTTTCTTTCTTTCTTTCTTTCTTTCTTTCTTTCTTTCTTTCTCCTCCTTTCTTTCTCCCTCCTTCTTTCTTTCTTTCTCCCTCCTCCTTTCTTTCTTTCTTTCTCCTCCTTTCTTTCTTTCTTTCTTTCTTTCTCCTCCTTTCTTTCTTTCTTTCTTTCTCCTCCTTTCTTTCTTTCTTTCTTTCTTTCTTTCTTTCTTTCTTTCTTTCTTTCTTTCTTTCTTTCTTTCTTTCTTTCTTTCTTTCTTTCTTTCTTTCTCCTCCTTTCTTTCTTTCTTTCTTTCTTTCTTTCTTTCTTTCTTTCTTTCTTTCTTTCTTTCTTTCTCCCTCCTCCTTTCTTTCTTTCTCCCTCCTCCTTTCTTTCTTTCTTTCTTTCTCCTCCTTTCTTTCTTTCTTTCTTTCTTTCTTTCTTTCTTTCTTTCTTTCTTTCTTTCTCCTCCTTTCTTTCTTTCTTTCTTTCTTTCTTTCTTTCTTTCTCCTCCTTTCTTTCTTTCTTTCTTTCTTTCTCCTCCTTTCTTTCTTTCTTTCTTTCTTTCTTTCTTTCTCCTCCTTTCTTTCTTTCTTTCTTTCTCCCTCCTCCTTTCTTTCTTTCTCCCTCCTCCTTTCTTTCTTTCTTTCTTTCTTTCTTTCTTTCTTTCTCCTCCTTTCTTTCTTTCTTTCTTTCTTTCTTTCTCCTCCTTTCTTTCTTTCTTTCTTTCTTTCTCCTCCTTTCTTTCTTTCTTTCTTTCTTTCTTTCTTTCTTTCTCCTCCTTTCTTTCTTTCTTTCTTTCTCCCTCCTCCTTTCTTTCTTTCTTTCTTTCTTTCTTTCTTTCTTTCTCCTCCTTTCTTTCTTTCTTTCTTTCTTTCTTTCTTTCTCCTCCTTTCTTTCTTTCTTTCTTTCTCCCTCCTCCTTTCTTTCTTTCTCCCTCCTCCTTTCTTTCTTTCTTTCTTTCTTTCTTTCTTTCTTTCTCCTCCTTTCTTTCTTTCTTTCTTTCTTTCTTTCTCCTCCTTTCTTTCTTTCTTTCTTTCTTTCTCCTCCTTTCTTTCTTTCTTTCTTTCTTTCTTTCTTTCTTTCTCCTCCTTTCTTTCTTTCTTTCTTTCTCCCTCCTCCTTTCTTTCTTTCTTTCTTTCTTTCTTTCTTTCTCCTCCTTTCTTTCTTTCTTTCTTTCTTTCTTTCTTTCTTTCTCCTCCTTTCTTTCTTTCTTTCTTTCTCCCTCCTCCTTTCTTTCTTTCTCCCTCCTCCTTTCTTTCTTTCTTTCTTTCTTTCTTTCTTTCTTTCTTTCTTTCTCCTCCTTTCTTTCTTTCTTTCTTTCTTTCTTTCTTTCTTTCTTTCTTTCTCCTCCTTTCTTTCTTTCTTTCTTTCTTTCTTTCTCCTCCTTTCTTTCTTTCTTTCTTTCTTTCTTTCTTTCTTTCTTTCTTTCTTTCTTTCTTTCTTTCTTTCTTTCTTTCTTTCTTTCTCCTCCTTTCTTTCTTTCTTTCTTTCTTTCTTTCTTTCTTTCTTTCTTTCTTTCTTTCTTTCTCCTCCTTTCTTTCTTTCTTTCTTTCTCCTCCTTTCTTTCTTTCTTTCTTTCTCCTCCTTTCTTTCTTTCTTTCTTTCTCCTCCTTTCTTTCTTTCTTTCTTTCTCCTCTTTCTTGAATCTTCAACTTTTTTTTTTTTTAGGCAAGCAGAGGGCAAATCTCAAAATGCTTTGATGGATTTGGTGTCGGTCTGAATCAGTGGCCATTCATAAGGAGGTTTTGTTTGCATGCAGACTGCCCTAGGTAATGCCTACATGTGATGCAAGGTTCTATGATTGAAGAACTGGACTCCCTGGCCACTCGGGACCCGCTTCCTGATTTGGCCCGGGAGGAGAATCAGGAAGACCATGGCGAATACAGTGGAACCTTGAAGATATTTTATATAGAACGGCAATTTAATGCATTTTTTTAGTGCCACATCCAGTAATAAAGCTAAGAAACAAAACCCCTAGTGGTGGATTTTTTTAGGCACATAGAGAGTAAAATGTTTTTGATACAAAAATAGTTTATTAAATATATTGTATAAAAAAAGTATGAAACCTGTAACATAGGGAATGCATGTATGGCATTTACATCAATATACATACAATAGTACAAAATACTCTTGCATCTACGCGTTTCAGAGTACACGTATCTCCTTCCTCAGGGGTGAGTATTGGCAAGAGAAATTTCTATTCTAGAATGAAATATATTAAAGAGAAGAGATTAAGCATATATGACATCACACACACACACACATACATACATACACACATATATATATATATATATATATATATATATATATATATAAACAATAATCCACAAACAATTTTCACATTGTACACTTACTGTATGTATTTGTAATGAGTTGTTGAATATAATTTATTTTAAAGGACGTTTTACATCCATGCCCAATCGAAAATCTCTTTTTGATTGGGCATGGATGTAAAACGTCCTTTAAAATAATTATACTAAGAGCCGAGAATCTACCTGGCATACCTGTTCTGAAGCTCGGTTGTTTTTAACTAGAATAGTATGGAATGCTAATTCGGCAACTCATTACAAACATAAGTGTACAATGTGAAAATTGTTTGAGGATTATTGTGTATATACGTGTGATGTCATATATGCTTATCCTCTTCTCTTTTCAATATATTTTATTCTAGAATAGAAATTTCTCTTGCTAATACCCCTGAGGAAGGAGATACGTGTACTCCGAAATGCGTTGGGTGCAAGAGTATTTTGTATTATTGTATGTATATTGATGTAAATGCCATGTATGCATTCCCTATGTTACATGATTCATACTGTTTTTTTATACCATATATTTAATAAACTATTTTTGTATCAAAACACTATTTTACTCTCTGTGCCTAAAAAGTCCCCCACTAGGGGTTTTTGTTTCTTATACAGTGGAACCTTGGATTACAAGCATAATCCGCTCCAGGAGAATGCTTGTAATCCAAAGCACTCGCATATCAAAGGGAGTTTCCACAAAGAAGTCAATGGAAACGAAGATAATTCCTTCTGCATTGCCTTCTATTACATGCAATACCACATGTGGCCAGAAGTGGGGGGGGGGGGGGGGGCGCGGGAGAGTCTCTGAAATACTTGGGGACAGTTCGGAAACACTCGGGAACCGAGTATTTCCGAACTGTTCCGAGTGTCCCCGGCGCCCCCGCACCTCTGGCCAAATGCGATATTGCACACCCCATTAGCTTGAATTCTGCTCGTTTTGCAAGACAACGCTCGCAAACCGAGTCAGAATTTTTAAAAAAAGAAAAAAAATTACTCGTCTTTCAAAACGCTCGTTAACCGCGTTACTCGTAAACCAAGGTTCCACTGTATTAATTCACTATTGTGTCACAAGTGGGTGGGCTCAGGTGCAGAGCCCACCCCCTTTTTTTTTTTTTTTTTTTTTTTTTTTTTGGATCGTCAGGCTCTAATCGTATGCTACAAAAAAAAAACATTGCAGTCCATAAGTTTGGCGCCCAGCATGTAGATCAGGGGCCGGGCGCATAGATTATATAGACAGGCCCCCCGCTGTAGCTGATGCTGGATGTTCTCCAGCCAGGGAGTGAGGCAGGCTCTGTCTGACTTGCTGCGGCTTCTAATGCACATCAGCTCACAGTGTGCAGTGAAATCAGACGAAGCAATTCTAGTATGAGAGGAGCCTGTGCAAGACTAAAGGGAAGGCTGGAGTTCTGCTTTAAGGCTCGGTATGGAGGTGTTTTGGTTCTGGCTTTAGTTCAGTGGTTCTCAACCTGGGGGTCGGGACCCCCTCGGGGGTCAAATGATGATTTGCCAGGGGTCACCAAATCCTTGGCTGTTTCTGAAGCCCGCACTGCTCTCCCAGCCTTTTTGTGGCCGCCCAGCAGGGCTGTCCCTGGAGCATGCAGCCGCCCGCCGTCTGGAGGAGACCCCATCTCCTTATTTTGGCATAGGTGTCACTGCTACGAGACACCACCAATTCGGAGACACAGTGAGTAACACTACCTGTGATTATAGTTGCCATTAAAAGTCCCCACTACAGTTCTCAGATCAGCAGGTGA
>NC_133335.1:220585795-220703863 GCF_042186555.1 Aquarana catesbeiana
CAATGTGGTGGGTTGTGAGGCATAGTGGGTGCAAAAATGGTGACAGTCATTGGGCGCCAGACACTTCAATAGGCAGACTCCGAGACTTTAATAGGAAGACAGTCGTACAGGGAAAGGCCCCAGCAAGGTGGCACTTCTGCATGTGCAGGTTTGCTGTCTTCTATGGCAACAGTGTTTAACAGTTCCTAACGGAAAGTTCAACAGTTCTCTCAGCTTCACTACAATGTCCACTTGCAGCTCCTCAGCCCCTTGAGCTCCTAGTCTCTCCCTGGACTCTCTGATTCACTGACTCTGAATCCCGTGAGCTCCTCAAGGCTTTTGCAGTGGTATCTCCCTCAAGCTTCACCCCTGCTAACTGGCTCGGTCCCTGGCTTGACACCCAAGCCTGCTCTGCAAGCGTCGCCTCCGCTGGTTGGGTCCCTGACTTGATCACCGCCTGAAGTTTCCCGATTCTCCACCGTGCCCATTCGGTGAGAATGTTGCTCTGGTACTTGCTTCAGTTACTCACTGTGGTCCCTGGTAAAGGTGGTTGGTCCCTTAGTGGCGACAGCGTCCCTTCTACCTCTGACCACAAAAGGTTCTCCGGCCGTCAGAACCGTCACTTTTGGTTGGACTGCAAGCTGCAGTCCCAACCCTGCTCTGCCCTCTTGCTTCTGGATAGGCCCTCACACAGCCTGGCAGCCAGATGCCCTCGGGATAGGCCCAATCTTCGGCCCAGCAGCCCGGGGCAAACGACACACATCCACCCAGATGGCAGTCCGGGGGGGCACAGAGCATGGAACACCTGACTCCACCCGAATATATAGGTTCTCCCAGCAGGCTAAGGCATTCAAGGAAACCCCTGCCCATTGGCTGAGATATCCCATATACCCATAACCTGACCTCTTAATGCCCTTCTCACATCTCTAATGCCTCCAAGTGCCCGGCCACCCAGTGGCAGAAGAGAAAAGTACAACAAGGCCAAACTTGGAGAGAAATCAATGGATCTCTAACAACTATCTACAGTAGCTACCCATGAGAAGGAATTTGGTGAGGAGCTCCCTGACTAAACCCCAGTGCGCTACATCCTCCCCCTGCCCAAGAAACTACATCTCGGAGTTTGCAAATCAATTTGAGCTCCCAAGCCTGAGAGCGGATGTCCTGGCAAAAACTGGGGTAGGGAAACAAGGAAATGGTTAACAGTATAACAAAATGTATGTGGCGTACCACATGAATAAGCATTAGTATCAAACACGAAATAGTCACATGTGACATTCAGATATAAAAATTAGTTATTTACACTTTAAAGGCAGCAAAGCAATAACACTGCTCCCTGATTATCTAATAAAAAAAAAAAAAAGTGTGTGTATGTATGTATGTATGTGTATATATATGTGTGTGTGTGTGTATATGTATATGTATGTGTATATATATATATATATATATATATATATATATATATATATATATATATATATATATATATATATATATATATATATATATATATATATATATATATATATACATACACACAGTCCTGGCATTGCAGCTTTCTGGGATTTTCCCATTAGTAACATTTTATATGGGTGTGCAAGATATCTGTCAGCAGAGCGTCCTTTGCATCACACAACCCATATTTGTAATCCACAAGTGTAGCTAGGAGCTGGCTCCTATGCCTGCAATCCAGAGACATTTTTGCTGTGTTATTAATGTGGAGTTGGCTCCCTTTTTCCTTTTCTATTTCCTTTTCTTGTGATAAGATTCAGAGCAAAGCATTATGGGATGTGTAGCTTAGAATGCTGAAGTTTCAATGTCAGCAGGACTGATCTGAACTACAATTAACAGAATGCTGAGTGGACGGACCAGAGTGCCGGGAAGGATATAAAAATGGCTGTTGCGGCCTAGATCAGCCTTTTGGGATGCCGTTTGACTCTGCCAGCAGGAGGGCTGTGTAACAATGAGCTGCTGTTGATTCGCTGCCTACACAGCGGGGAGTCCTTCAGCTATACCCAGAGAGACCTCTGCAGACAGCATCGCTTCTTCCCTGTAGCGGACCTGAGGGTGTTCCAGGTCATCCAGAGACGCCTGCACTTCAGATCCAAGTGGGCCAAAGCGTGGCGTGGGGGGCGCCATTTCCCAGAGCCAGGATACAGAGAGAGTTCCTGATAGTCTTCTTCATCACCTACATCGTTGCCAGCTGTATCTGAGTTCCAGAGTGGTGAGCGGGCATAGCCCATTTTGTTATAAGACGCTGCTTTCAGACATCATTCACAGTTGAGCTTGGTGGTACTTGTAGTTCCACTGGAAGTCAGTCCTTGGGCTATAACGAACACTGAAAGCAGACATCTATGCCTCGTACACATTGATTCTTGTAGCTACACTGGATAAAACCATTAGGATTATATGAGAGGAAGTTACAATACAACAAGGATACCTTAACGTTCAGCCAAATTTGCTATACCCTGTTATCAAGGATTACCTTAGTTACAATACAACAAGGCTAGCTAAAGACATCTGGATTTGAAGGAATACACCTTTACCTTTTTGTTATCCTTTTCCTCATCTGCTTTAATTGCATCAGACTTCATTTAAAGGGAGCCAACTAATTTCAATATAATAATCTGCATATTGGTTTCTTTATTTTGTGCAAGGTTTAATGGCCTATGGCAGTGGTTGTGAACCTTGGCACCCCAGATGTTTTGGAACTACATTTCCTATGATGCTCTGTAGTGTAGTTGAGCATCATGGGAAATGTAGTTCCAAAACATCTGGGGTACCAAGGTTCACCATCACTGGCCTATGGGTTGAGGAGACAGAAGGGAGGAGCCTGACATAGAAGATAGTGCCAGCTCTCTACCCTCCTGTTCACCTGTTCACATGGGTGTCTCTGATTGGGTTAATATGTGTTCATTTACAGTTGAAGGGACTTCAGATCACTATTTTTGCCTTTTCCATTAGCATAGATAAAGTATTTGTAAGTGTGCCTTGCTATTATCTTACAGTATTGAGATATACTTCCTGCCTGCGCAGATTTGTACTGCGACCAAAGCTGAGTAAGCATTGAGAGCCAGGTGGCTTGGCATTTTCCTTTTTGTTGGAAATTTTTGGGAGAAGAACCCCTGTGTGGGCAACCTATGCATGTATGAACTTTCATTTTCGTTACTTTCAATAAAAGTGGGCTACCACACCCTTAAACTGAAGTTCCTGTTGGCTGTGAACTCATTGAAAATGCATCTACCACTGAGCTAGACAATATATAAATATAAATATATAATAAATATTGTAATATACTGTTGAATTCCCATCTAAGGCCACTTATGGACATGTCTGTGCTCCCTTTCCCTTTCATGTCTGACATGTCTGTGCTCCCTTTCTCACATTTAGTCTGTGTGACTTTCCATGGCATAATGTGGGCCCGTTCCATACTCCTTGGACAGATTACCACCTTGAAACTACCCCACCTATGCATAATATTTAAATTTGAAGATGTCTTCATCCCCCCGAGGAAGATTAGAACAACATACAATTGAAACGCGTTGAGGCTCTTCTCTGAGCAATAGCATTTCGTGTTGAACTCTTTTTTTTTTTTTTTTTTTTTTTTTTTTTTTTTTTGCTATCTGCATTTGTAACATTGACATGTCATGTTTGGATAACAGGCATACCAGAGCTCATGTAGTTTTTAATTCATGTGTTTTTTTTTTTTTTGTTTTTGTATTTTTTCTTCATGTATCTGTACGCAATAAAGGACTTTTTTGATATATTCTCTTTAGTCCAATTTTTTTTTTTCTAGCTGCCTATAGGCCCTTGGGAGCACTTTTGCACTTTTCTGCACTGCAATATTTAGGAGGCTGTGCGATAGGCTCAGAATGTTGCCTCCCTATCGCAGTTCCATTGCTTTGCATAGTCATTCAACAGTGTTACCACATTTACAGAAGATGAGAACTCACCGCAACAGCGTGTTGCTTCTCAAACTAGTAACCAAGCTGATTTGCAGTGTTAATTTTGCCAGCAAATTTACGATTTAGTTTTAGCCTTAGGACTAAAATGGCATTTTAGTTTTAGTCCCATTTTAGTCTTCTGCAATTGTTTTATTTTTTTTTAGTCATATTTAGTCGACTAAATCTCCAGGACATTTTAGTCGACTAAAAGGTCCTACGTTTTAGTCGACTAATATCTCCAGTACATTTTAGTCAACTAAAACTAATTTTAGTTGTCTAAAATCTAATGGGTGTAATTAAATTGTAATGCATTAGTGAACATTTCTCTACAATTTCCAAACTCATTATATACTAAACTCATTATATACTGCTGGAGTGAAAAATCTCATATGTTATTATTTACGGTATTGAGGTATGTACATGCATTACAGACCAGTATTAGTTTGAGTCAAATTTCAATTTAGTTTTAGTCTAAGTCTTTTGACTAAAATTGCATTTTAGTTTTAGTCCCATTTCAGTCTTTTGTCGTATTTTAGTCATCTCAATTGTTTTAGTCGTATTTTAGTCGACTAAAATAGTTTTCATTTAGTCGACTAAAATGTTTTAGTCGACAAAATTAACACTGCTGATTTGCTTACAAGCAGAAGAGAAAAGTGAAGTCACCTACTAGGATCACACGACTGGCTAAAATGACAATTTCTTTGGCAGATTACAGTATTTTAGCTATGTATTATGTATCTGCTTTCCTGTTGTTCAGCTTTAATTTGGAGTTTAATATTTCCATTAAGATATCATTTTTCTAATTTTTACAGAAAAAAAATTAAAAAAAGCATCATTTTTTTGTACTTGTAAGGAAGTTATGAGATATAAATACATTTTTGTTTTATGAAGGCTGTGATGTACATTTTAGATGTGGCCTAAAATCGTTCACGGTAGCCAAGTAAAATCTCTGTGTGGTATTTAGCCCCTTTCTGTGCCTCTCTTCCATATCTATATTCATAAAGATTCAAAGTCAATGTGTATTCAAAATTCCAAAATCTTTCCTTTTTGATAGCGGTCCACAGACTAAGAGTCTATCTTGTGTTTACTTTTTAGTTACTACCTAAAAGAGTCCAAAGGGAGTCGGCGGTGGCTCGTCTTCTTGGAAGGTAAAAACTCAACTTTTTTTTTTCATCATTGCTAGATATTTTGGGCCTGCTGCCCAAACGGAGGAAGAGAAAATAAACAGAGCTTGCGGTTGAGAGTTGTAAGAACACCATTCGCTTCCAAAACACGTTCTTGAATGAATGAACGAACGACATCTTAGCATGACCTCGGGTCAGAGGTTAAGTCCAGGCTTGGAGAGAACATAAGTATAACCACTTCTTACACCCGAGTGGCGACGGTGTTTGCCAATCAGCCGCTGTCCACATGAAAGCTTCTTCAGAAAGGAAAATATACTTTGCATTTTATTTCAGTTTATTCGCAGTTTTATGTTACATACTCACTGGATTACGCTGTCAGAAGTCATAGAGAATATCATTTGTTTACGGGGCCATGAAGTTGGTTCTACTGAGTTAAAAGCCTCTATTTAAAGGGTCAGTCCACACAAAGCTTATATTTCGGTTACGGTTGGACTCGACTGATGATTTGCCTGCCTGTCATACCTGATTATATCTGAGCCAGATTTAAAAAAATGCAATGGGGGATTTTTATTCCTTTGATCATGCCTGAAATGTCAGTCTGCAGGATGTAGTAGGAAGGGGGCCACGGAATCATGGTTTCTGAGGGTTTTAGATGTTTGATGGCACTTGAGTTCATGTGCCATAGTAGTCAAAGTAAGGAATCCTATTAATTGCTTGCATTTATTAATTACAGCAGCTTAGGTTAAATTAAGGGAAGTCCATTGGCAAGATTTCCTTATCCAGACCACATCAACCACATTTTGTCATTCATCTTGGAGTTGCAAGAAAAACAATCTGCAGCTCTGGTTGCACACTGATGCCTCTGTTTCCAAAGTCTCACAAGACTTAAATCTGCTTTTCTCAACCAGGGTTCCTCAAGAGGTTACTAGGGGGTTCCTTGAGCAATGAACAACATCTACAGTACTTCTCAGATAGGTTATCGCTGACAACAGTGATAGTTTTAGCTATCTGTAAGTAAAAAATTATCACCCCCACGACTACTGATGTAAGGGGCAGTCCTCCCACTGACCACCACCAGTGTAATGGGCCCTTCTTCGCTGACCAACAAGCTAGGGAGCAATTCTTCATTGGCCACTTATGTAATTTGAGCACCACACTTACCGCCAGTGTTAGGAGGCACTGGGCTGGCCACCGGGGTAAGGGACACTGACCAGCAATGTGAGGAAGCACTTGAAAGTTCTTCCATTAAAACGTTTGAGAAAGGCGGCTTTAGAGTGTATAGTAGTGAGGACATTAGAGGGGAGGGTGTGAGAACCAAACGGCACTAACAAATATGTAATTATTTTATGCTGTGTTGGAGATATTCTTTTAAAGAGCATTTTTCTTGGAGTAATCGTAGAATGTCTGCCTTAAAAGACAATTGTGCTCTTGGTATAAGTTGACTTTTATTTAATCCCTCCACCTCACTGAGTGCAGCCAGCCTGACAAAATACTTGCCGGGAAGACACTAGGTTGACCTAGGTTGAAGACACTAGGCTAACTTTGTCTCCATTCAAGTGAGTGATGTTTGCTGTGTGGCCTTGCCCAGTGCCATAAAGCCTTTCCTCTGAAAATGTTCCCTCCAAGTCCTTGTTTAAGTGCGCATTCATGCTGCAACCTCATTTGTTCCGATGGAAGAGCCCTACTCATGGCAGCCTTTGGCTGTCCAGTGGAGTATGCCTTTCTCTTAGTTATGAAAGGAGATGTGCATGCGCATTTGGAGGACACAGCAGGGACTCTCAGGCATAGGCTGCGCACCGCTTTGTGGAGCACGCACTCTGGACCAAGTGGGCTGTACTCATGCAGTGGGGGGATTTCATAAAGGACAACATTTGCTAAAGGGACACTTGTTTTTTGCCATGTTTTACCATTGCATTACTAGGAGGTTAGGTCTGGGGTGAGCTGTAACAGACAGCTTTGTTTTTGGAAGTGGGTAATCTTTTTTTTTTTTTTTTTTTTTTAAGTACAATGTGAGACCAAGTAGGTATTTGATTAAGGCTAGGTATCATCCCCCCCCCCCCCCCAAATGAGACCGCACTAGCGCCTGCTGATGATCCAAGTTAATACTATACCCTGCTTACCCAGAGAAAGAAAAATGCTGACTTTGGCTCTAAGAAAACCATCCCTACAGTCAAGCATGAAGGTGAAAACATTATGCTTTGGGGCTGTTTCTCCTCTAAAGGTACAGGCCGACTTTGCCACATTGAGGGGCCAATGGACGGGGCCATGTATTGTAAAATCTAGGATGAGAACCTTCTTCCCTCAGTCAGAACACTGAAGATGGGTCGTGGATGGGTCTTCCAGCATGACAATGACCCAAAACATACCGCCAAGGCAACAAAGGAGTGACTCAAGAAGAAGCACATTAAGGTCATGGAGTGGCTTACACAGTCTCCAGACCGTAATCCTATAGAAAATTTATGGAGGGATCTGAAACTTCGAGTTCCCAAGAAACCTTAAGGATTAAGAGAAGATCTGTAAAGAGTGGACCAAAATCCCTCCTGAGATGTGTGCAAACCTGGTCACCAACTAGAAGAAACGTCTTACCTCTGTGCTCACCAACAAGGATTTCTCCACCAAGTACTAAGTCATGTTTTGTTTGGGGATCCAATACATATTTTACTCACTGAACTGCAACTTAATTTATAGCATTTGTTTTATGTTTTTCTGAATTTTTGGTTGATTTTCTGTCTCTATCATTTCACCCATGAAAATAATTATAGACCCTCTATTTCTTTGTAAGTGGGCAAACTTACAAAATTTGCAGGGGATCAAATACTAATTCTTCTCACTGTATAATAGTGTGTGTGTGTGTATCTCTGTCATCATCTCTATCTCTCTGTCATCATCTCTATCTCTCTGTCTGTCATCATCTCTATCTCTCTGTCTGTCATCATCTCTATCTCTCTGTCTGTCATCATCTCTATCTCTCTGTCTGTCATCATCTCTATCTCTCTGTCTGTCATCATCTCTATCTCTCTGTCTGTCATCATCTCTATCTCTCTGTCTATCATCATCTCTATCTCTCTGTCTTACATCATCTCTATCTCTCTGTCTTACATCATCTCTATCTCTCTGTCTATCATCATCTCTATCTCTCTGTCTATCATCATCTCTATCTCTCTGTCTATCATCATCTCTATCTCTCTGTCTATCATCATCTCTATCTCTCTGTCTATCATCATCTCTATCTCTCTGTCTATCATCATCTCTATCTCTCTGTCTATCATCATCTCTATCTCTCTGTCTATCATCATCTCTATCTCTCTGTCTATCATCATCTCTATCTCTCTGTCTATCATCATCTCTATCTCTCTGTCTATCATCATCTCTATCTCTCTGTCTATCATCATCTCTATCTCTCTGTCTATCATCATCTCTATCTCTATCCAAAATTGATAGGTGTTTTAGTGCTATGACACACTATTAAGTGAATTCTAAGTGTTTACAT
Source organism: Aquarana catesbeiana (assembly GCF_042186555.1). NCBI lineage: Eukaryota > Metazoa > Chordata > Amphibia > Anura > Ranidae > Aquarana > Aquarana catesbeiana. The sequence goes on from NC_133335.1 coordinate 220,594,330, forward strand.
TTATGCAGAGTGAATAATAAAAACCACACAAATCTAAATTGCAAAATTGAATAAACTGAGAAAAATGAAAAAAATTATAGTGACTGAGTCTTTAATTTAGTAGTCCAAAATATATTGGATACATTTTCCACCACCAAAAGTGACTTGATTGTGAACTTTTCGGTGACACACCACACACGGTAGTCAGGGACTCTTACCGAATCGTCGGGACCACCTATCTCCTAGGACAGTCAAATGAGCAGGCAGAATACCTCTGTGGGTTAGTGGTGACAACCAATCATACAGGACAAGGCAAGAGTGAGTATCCCCTCACAGCGGGACGTCCAAAGCATCCAGAAGTGGAAATGGGTCAAAGAAAACAAAAGGCTCCAATAGTATAATACCATATGGAAAGGTTTATTGAAAAAAAAAATGCCAATTGGCTACTTACAATTATTAAAAATGATATGCGCATAGATTAAAACAAAATATGCCCTAACTGAAAAATACAGTTACCCATAAAGCTTCTTGGAGTGGTAAAATGCAGATGCATAAGCATTGTACCCCTGCTGTAAGGCTGCATTAACCCATAAAGGAAAGGCTACATGTGGCTCACAAGCCACTGGTCTAAGGCACAGGAGCACATTAAAATTTACAGGGAAAATAAATCAAGCTGTCATTCTGTGCATATTTTATAAAGGTACAGCTACTTTCCTTGTTCTAATCCTTTCTCCATCTATCGCCCCTCACTGTTAGGTGGCTGGTACTGCATCAACCGGGAGAACTGTGACTTGCGCTATGACACCATGAGGAGACTCATGAGTTCAAAAGGGTGGCCAGCCACGAAAACTGGTAAGTGTGCCAATGCTTAGATCCCATTGCCCCAGTGTGTTAAACCACCTTTTTACCCATAATGCAGTTTTTTGTGCTTTATCCCTTACCACGTAACTCCTCCCATTCTGTAGCGTCAGCTTGCGCTTTGTCTGTCACTCTTGTATCATGCCTGTTTGCTGCCCCCCCTGTTCCACACATGTGTTTTGCGTCAAGCTTCATTTCATATTTCAGCTTCAGGGATTTTGTCAACCCAGCCCGAGGAGAATCCACATTGGTGGAACGCCAATATGGTGTAAGTACCGCCTGTGTCTTGTCTGCCATATTACATTCATAATAGTTATTCAGTATTGAACTGGTGTTGGTGCCGGAGTGCTTCTTACCGCTGTGACCTTCCTCTCTGCAGATTCATCCCCTATTGTTCTAGCGATGTCTGGAGCGGAGCCACTCCGAAATCTGAGAAAAGTAAGTATTGATGTATTAATTTTGTGGCTTCTTAAAAGACCCGTCCACGTTTGCACATGTAGACCTATTGGCTAATTTCATGGAGATGTGAAGTAGTCAGCCGAAGAGGCATTTTCAATTGAAATGCCTTGCCGCAACCGCAAGACAAGCATTGGGCTTGTGGCATAGTCCCACTCATTCACTTGAATGAGTTGAGGATGTTGGTGGTACCGCCTGCCAAAGCCTAAATCCCCAGCACACCATGGATCTTCAAAATCGCATCAAAAATTGAATAAGTAGGTCACATCACAGCAGTTAAGATCCATGGTGTCCTGGCGATTTAGGCTTTGACACCGGTTCCCAGCCGGTAATTGCTACAGCACCCACCTGGTCCAAGCCATTTCCAGGAATGTGTACAGTGGAAATATTCTACTTGGTACTGCCTACCAAATGTGGTTGGGTTGTATAATTTTTGCTGCGTCACAACCACAGCAGTGTGTACTAACTTGGCTGCTGGTTGGATCGCCTATTGTTTACCGCTGCCCATGTAAACATGGTCACATCATACTGCTGTGAAATGCTGGCAGCAGCACTCCAAGCCCACTGTGTGTTAATCCTCCGCTTGTTTTAGCAATGGTCATAACCAGTGCCGGGACATGGTCATTCAGCGCCCAGGGCAAGGACGCAGAATTTTGCCCCCCTTTCCCAATATTAATACATGCTGTAGAATGGTGTATCACCCTGCGTGCACTTTTTGCCCCTTTGCTTTACTGCGCCCAGGGCAACTTCCCCTCCTGCCTACTCAAATTTTTCTCCATTGAAATCGTACAACAGCATTGTCAGGAAAGTCTTAAAAGAATATGTCATTTTAGATAGATTTAAAGAAAGAGACAAACAAATGAATGCCCAACTCCAGCTAACCTTCTTCTTTTTTAAAGCCCAACTCAAAGCAAAATATGTTTCCCAATGCAGTGGGGCTGTGTATACACTGCACGGGTCAACTGCTTGTTGTGTCCAGGGAGAGGAGAAAGCTTTTACTCGCCCGATTCTCCACTCCACCGACAAATGGCGCGCTACCCCACGATCTAGCGGTGGACTGTTCCTGGCGTTCACCCGTCCAGAGCAGGTCTATGGGCTTGATGTCAGGAACAGTCCACACTGCACAACAACAAAAAATTATTTTTTTAAATATATATATATATACGGTGAGGGGAAAAATATTTGATCCCCTGCTGATTTTGTACGTATGCCCACTGACAAATAAATGATCAGTCTATAATTTTAATGGTCGGTTTATTTCAACAGTGAGAGACAGAATAACAACAAAAAATATCCAGAAAAATGCATTTCAAAAAAGTTTTATAAATTGCTTTGCATCTTAATGAGTGAAATACGTTTTTGACCCCTTCGCAAAACATGACTTAGTACTTGGTGGCAATCCCTTGTTGGCAATCACAGATGTCAGACGTTTGTTGTAGTTGGACACCAGGTTTGCACACATCTCAGGAAGGATTTTGTCCCACTTCTCTTTGCTGATCCTCTTCAAGTCATTAAGGTTTCAAGGCTGACGTTTGGTAACTCAAACCTTCAGCTTCCTTCCCTATATTTTCTATAGGATTAAGGTCTGGAGACTTGCTAGGCCACTCCAAAACCTTAATGTGCTTCTTGTTGAGCCACTCCTTTGTTGCCTTGGCCGAGGCACAACCCATTTTCAATGCCCGGGCTGAGGCAAGGAGGTTCTCACCCAAAATTTGACGGTACATGGCCTCATCCATCATCCCTTTTGATGTGGTATCCTCATTCACATAGGGTGGGGGGGCCGGCATCTGGGGGGCCCCCTGTTAAAGGGGGGCTTCCAGATTCCGATAAGCCCCCTGCCCGAAGACCCTGACAACCAATGGCCAGGGTTGTCGGGAAGTGGCCCTTCTCCTTATCAACATGGGGACAAGGTGCTTTGGGGTGGGTGGGGCGCAGGGCCCCCCTGCCCCAAAGCACCCACCCCCCATGTTGGGGGGGGGGGGTTACTCGTCCCCACCCCTTTCCTGACCTGCCAGGCTGTGTGCTCGAATAAGGGTCTGGTATGGATTTTGGGGGGGGGGCCACACTGTTTTTTTTTTTTTTTTTTCGGCGTGGGGGTTCCCCTTAAAATCCATACCAGACCGAAGGGCCAGGTATGCTCTTGGAGGGGGAACCCATGTCTTTTTATTTTTTTATTTTTTTTTATTTGGCGTAGAGTTCCCCTTCAAGATCATAAGAGCACAAGTTGCATTCCAAAGTCAGATCAGTCAAGATGGCGATCCAACTTTGATCTGACTTCAGTGATATTCAATGGGCTGAAGTAGGATCCAAGTTGGACCAAAGTAGTGGAGGGAGCATTTCTAAAGTCGGACCGACTTGTGTCGGACCAGTTAAGACGATTCATATAGGGAAACATTGATTTTCACACGTCATGTCACATGAGCTCCCAATGTCAGAGCTTTTGTCGTACCAGTGTGAACCCGGCCTGATAGGGGATCAAATACTTATTTCACTCATTAAAATGCAAATCAATTTATACGTTTTTTGAAATGCGTTTTTCTGGATATTTGTGGTGTTGTTTTTCCGTCTCTCCCTGTTAAAATAAACCGACCATTAAAATTAGACTCTGTGTGTGTATCTATAATTTTAATATTTTTTTTTTTTGTTTTTCACATTTGCACTAGGTTTTCCCTCCGTCTGATTTGCGAATCATGTGACCACACTTGCCTTTTGCACACATCTGACAGTTATTGATCCCAGCTGCTTTCTAGGGATAACCTTCACCCAAAAAACAAAAGCTGTATTTTTTTTTTCCAGGTGAATATGCCTTTATGGGGTCCCTCATCATACAGGAGGTGGTGAAGGAATTGCTGGGGAAGGGTCTGGACACCGCTAAAGTTCTCTTATTGGCTGGAAGCAGGTGAGAGGGTATGGATTTGATTAGTGGTACTATACTGGGTAGATGAACAGATGGGCTAGATTTTGATTCCAGACATGCAGACGTGTTATTTAGAGCACTTGATCATTCTTGACATGTTGGTATTTTTTTTTTTTTTTTTTTTTTTTACTTTTACTACAAGTATTTATTAAAAAAAAAATAAAAGAACTGGACATCAAACCAGCCAAAGGACCGAAGTCTGTCCTGATGGCAGGCTGCTGTAACCCTCTACAAAGCAGCATTCATGCAGTAAGAGGGTTTAGTGATAAGCTGAGCCAATCAATGCTCTCATGCTTTGCACAGTGCTGTCAGTCTAAGTCCCGCTTCACATTAGTGTGATGTGGGAAACTCTGCGATTCAGTGCCGGTTCCCGCATTGCACCCGAATTGCACAGTGGTTCGAAATTGACATCTGCGAACCACTGAGGACGTCAATGTAAAGTTAATGACACCCCTAGATCGGATCGCAGTGCGAACTGTCAAATGGTACAGGAATCGGATCGCACCAATGTGATCCGATTCTAGTGCAGACCCAAAAAAGGGTCCTGTGCTATTTTGATGCGAATGCGATGCGATTTTAGCCATACAGCTTGTACGGCTGAATTTGCATCGCACAGAGATCGCATGTGATCTGCACATTAATGCGGTGCGATCACACTACTGTGAACCCAGCCTTGAGCCTAGTACACAGTGAGAAAATCAATTGAATGATCTTCGGTTTTTATTTTATTTTTTTATTTTTATTTTTTCTTGCATGCTAGTCTCATATCAAAAATAAGCGGCTCGCTAAAGGCACGAAAATTCTCATACAACAGGACACAAATTCCTGCGTACGTAGCTACAGTCTAGCGTGCTTTCCGAAGTGATGTAATGTATGTGTGACCTCCTCCTTCTCGTAACCACAGACATAATATTCCCCAGGGCTATCAACATGATAACAGAATATTATTCTATGATTTTTCCTATTTAAAGCGGAACTTCAGTCATTTTTTCATTCTAATAAATCTTCTGCCCTTGTTGTTGTTTTTAACTTTGGATAGTAAAACATTTTTTTTTCTGCCAGTAAATACCTTATACAGCACACTTCCTGTTTCTTGTCTGGTCATTAGCCTAGGATTATGACATCATGCACAGCTCTCTCTCGTGAGAGTTTGCCAGGAAGGGAGGGGGGATGAGTCAAAAAAGGGCCAATCAGAGCTGGAGGTGTGCCTCTGTGTAAATCCAGGAAGTGAACAGGCAGCAGCTTCAGCTGCCCACAGTTAAAATGGCTGCAGCCAGACTCGGTGGAGGGAGATTTCTGCAGCATATTTGGCAAGTACAATATATATAAAATAATATGCAAAGTGGTTGGAGAGAAGCTTCAGAATGGCAAAGATGTTTTTATTACAAATTATGTGAGCAGACTGCAATTCCTCTTTAAGAACATTTTTTTTTTGTTGTAAATGATAATTCTTTTCATTGCTCTTTTTCTTCCGGGTCTATCTTTCACTTCCGATCATGCACAATCCTGTGGACTAGAGTGGTTTCGTATGAATACCATACTAATTACACGGAAATGATTTTAGTTATCATACGAGAAAAGTTCACTCATGTCCCTTCCGAAACTTTCGTCTGAACTGCGGTGATCGGAGGTCAGAAGCTGCGTACTAACGATCAGATTATCATACGATTGCTCATCGTATACGAGTGCGTACTAGGCATTGCACTGTGAACATGCCTACAGGAGAGGAGAGCATAGGGATCTGCTCATCGGTGTGCTGCTGCTTCTTCATTGTCCAGTTATAGGCAGGGAGACTTCCGCATATATAAATCTACAAATGGAAGGGGCGTGGCTTGTACAAGTAGGTTTGGTCTGGATCAAATTATGGGCATGGTTGGCTTGCTTTCATTATGCCATGGCTGGGTAGTGCCAATAATATATACAGTAATTGTGTATCTCTGTCTGCTTATGTTCTAGTGCTGGTGGTACCGGGGTCCTTCTGAATGTGGACCTGGTGGCGGAGCAGTTGGAAGAACTGGGCTATCCTGGGATCCAGGTTCGAGGCCTCTCAGACTCTGGATGGTTCCTTGATAACCAGCAATACAAGAGGACGGACTGCACGGATATCATCACTTGTGCCCCTACAGAGGCCATTCAGCGAGGAATAAGGTAAAACCCAAACTTCTGTAGCACAAGCCAAGTATAAAACCGTCCACACAATGTCAGATTTTCATCTATCAACCACTTATACCAGAAACTATGTAGTAGAAGGCCCTAGGCCAGTCTTCCTCAACCAGGGTTCTGTGGAACACAAGGGTTCCTCCTGAGGTCGCTAAGGGTTCTTTGATCAATGGTGATTGGACATTCCACTTACACCTGACCCCCAATGTAAGGGGTCAATTTTCCACCAACCACCAATGTAAGGGGTCAATTTTCCACCAATGTAAGGGGTCAGTTCTACACTGACCACTAATCTTAAAGGACACCACTTTTTTTTTTTTTTTTTTTCATTCCAGGTTTTTAGGTTTAATTATTTTTACGTTGTGGGGGAACCACTGTTAACAATTTTTTTTTTTTTCAAGGGTTCCTGCGGGAAAAGCCCAAAAAAAAAAAAACTTTCTGTAGCAGTCATTGGATGTGATAGCTGCATTGGTTTTCCTTTTTTTTTTTTGTTTTTTTTTTTGTTTTTTTTTTGTTTTTAACCTGGTGATCCTGCCAGAAACACACTTACTGATCTAGGGCGACAACGCTCAGTAACTGTACTGTATCTATGAATATGCAGAACAGGACTACAGTCACTTCCCTCCTTCCCTCCTTTCCTTTACGTCATAACCTTGGGAAGTGGTCTACAAACTGCGGCCCTTTGCTTGCTTTTTTTCTGGCCCTTGGGGCATTATTCCCCCCACTGTCGGCAACAGTAGGGCATAGTTCCTCCCACTGCCGCCCCCCGACGACGGGGCACTATTCCTCCCACTGACCCCCCCCGATGACGGGGCACTATTCCTCCCACTGACCCCTCCCGACGACGGGGCACTATTCCTCCCACTGACACCCCCCCCCATGACGGGGCACTATTCCTCCCACTGACCCCCCCCCCCCCCCCGATGACGGGGCACTATTCCTCCCTCCCACTGACCCCCCAATGACGGGGCACTATTCCTCCCTCCCTCCCACTGACCCCCAACGACGGGGCACTATTTCTCCCTCCCACTGACTCCCCAACGACGGGACACTATTTCTCCCTCCCACTGACTCCCCAACGACGGGACACTATTCCTCCCTCCCACTGACTCCCCAACGACGGGGCACTATTCCTCCCTCCCACTGAATCCCCAACGACGGGGCACTATTCCTCCCTCCCACTGACTCCCCAACGACGGGGCACTATTCCTCCCTCCCACTGACCCCCCTCCCCAACGATGGGGCACTATTCCTCCCACTGACCCCTCCCCCAACGACGGGGCACTATTCCTCCCTCCCCCTGCCCCCCCAATGACGGGGCACTATTCCTCCCTCCCACTGCCCCCCAACGACGGGGCACTATTAATATAACAATCATGGGGCTTTGTTTAATCCCACTGATGCCAGGACATTTTCTTACATTGGCCACAGTTCGGCCCCCCTTAAGTTTGAAGGACAGTAAACTGGCCCTTTGTTTAGAAAGTTTGGAGACCCCTGACCTAGGGGATGGGGTTCTGTAGTCCTGCTTTTTTCTTTTTTTCAGACTAAGTACATTTTCAGCATGTACAGAATATACCTGTTGACATTACCAAAATTGTCACTTCTTGTTTGCTGAAAGACAACCTAAAGCACTTTTATGTTGTGTATATTTACTAGTCCCAATAATTCCACATGTAATGGCGATGAATAAAGGCAAACATGCTTGAAGTCCAGCTTGTGTCACAGCAACAGCTCCCACCATAGATACAATGACATTTAGGGCATCCCCATACACTGGAGGGATTTCCTCTCGCTTCCTGTTATGGGGCAGGAAGTTAAGGGAAGTGCAGAGATGGGCAAAAAATTTTACAGGGGTTATAAGCTTCCCTTAGTCTGTCCAAATGCCTGCCTAGCCTACAGTTTGTTATGCATTGTAACAGTTGTAGCTTCAGGGGGAGGGACTACAGATACCATTATGTGTCAATGACTTTAACTCCTCCCCTTCTTTCAATTACTAATGGTGGCCGATCTTGCTTTGTATGTGTTTGCATTGCTTTTAAAACAAATTTTTGTCTTGTAGGTATTGGAATGGAGTCGTTCCGGAGAGGTGCAAGCAGCAGTTTAAGGAAGAAGAATGGAACTGCTTCTTTGGCTATAAGATCTACCCGACCCTAAGAAGTACGTAATGCTGAATGATGAGAAATCTATTTTAAAGGGTCAGTCCATCTTTAACTAATATTTCAGTGTAGTATTGTAATCTGGAGAGAGAATGGAAAATAATCTATTCTATTCTATTTTATTCTTTTTGGAAATTGGAAAGCTATTCAAAAACTTTTAGAATTCAAACTTTTAAAAAATTGATTTGAAAACGAATTTAACAAAACTAATTTATGTAAATAACGAATCAAAACAAATCTTTTCGTTCTGCACATGTCTACTTTCTGCTGTTTCTTAAGGGACTTTATTGGTGAGACCCATGCCCATGGTATAGATCGGGGGGGGGGGGGGGGACTCTATTGGTGAGACCCAGTGGCGTCGCTAGGGGGTGGCTTTTGGGGCTATAGCCCCGAAACTGGGGCCCATAGCCCCGAGTCTCTGCAGGTGTCCCCAAGGGGAGGGGAGGCTCTCTGGGGACCCTGATGTAAGTGGAGGGGCTCTTTGGGGACCCTGATGCAAGGGGGAGGCTCTCTGGGGACCCTGATTTTAAGGGGGAGGCTCTCTGGGCACCCTAATGTAAGGGGGGCTCTCTGGGGACCCTGATGCAAGGGGGAGGCTCTCTGGGGACTCTGATGTAAGGAGGAGGCTCTGGGGACCCTAATGTAAGGGGGGCTCTCTGGGGATATACACACACACACACACGTATATTACTGTATATACATGTGTATGCCCGCCCAAGCGCATGACTTTCTTTACTAGGCTGCTATGGGCTCTAGCCCCAGATCTTTTGTAGACCTAGCAACGCCCCTGGTGAGACCCATGGTATAAATCAGGGGGTCTCCAAACTTCAGGCCAGATCCAGCCTGCTACAAGATTTTACCTTGCCCGCAGCCACTTTTCCTGTGTGTTATGGGGGGCTTCAATGTGAAAGCAGGACTATGATTTGAGGCTGCTCTGTTGGGGGGGGGGGGGCTTCTGATTGGAATCTTGGAGCATGTTTATTGGTTCACTTATAAGGGCCGGTGCGCGTTCCTATTCGATTCCTGTGTGTTCCCCTGCAGTGCAATTTTGCAGCTCATTCAATCGAATGGGCTGCAGATTGCACCAGAACGTACAGAAAGTAGTGCATGCATTACTTTTGAAAAAAATGCCACACCAAGTCGTGTGGCACTGATGTACCATGTGATCTGGTGCCCGCAAATGCACGTGTTTTATCGGCATTTGGGGTGCTGTTATTGAAACGGCATCTGCAGCAGATCGCAACAGAATAAACAGTTCACCCTCTGTCAACTTTTCATGTCTGTGTCCCCGTTGGGGAGATTCGTCCTACAGACCTTTTGTCACCAAAACAAAAAGTGAAGGAAAATTCAAAATCTTAGCATTGCCATTAAGGGTAAACTATCCATTTGGGGTATTTGGATGCCAACTGTCACTTTACTTTCGGGAGATTTCCTTTAATTTCCTGTTGCTTCCCCAGAAGGGGGAAGAGAAGCCTTTCAGTTAGGGCACAAAATAAACAATAGGGGTTTTAGCGCTTCCATACTCTATCAAAAAAAAAAAAATTTTAAAATTGCCTTTTGAATAGAATTAATGCAAAACTTTACCCATAAAAACTTAATAAAAAAATAACATTCTTTAGCAAGGAACATACATTCCACATTAATAATTATGCTACCAAAATTAGCGTGTGCTATAAATTGCCTCCAGCGTTGCTCCTGTTTCTTCTTGCTGGAGGCGGCCATTTTGCTGAAGCCCCAGAGCAGCAGTAAATCTTTAGGCTGTCAGCAGATCAGCCTCTATATTTTCGGCACTGTGCCAAAAAATGGAGGGCAACTGAGCACGTGCAGAGCAGGGTGAGACCGTGTATTAGTGGATTTTAAACGGTGTAGGCATTTTTTATTTTTAAAGTTTTTACATAGCTGCCGGTAAAAGGGTCCAGTCTGAGGTCATCCAGCAGGACTTTTCTGACTATAGTTCCACTTTAAGTTCTACTAATAGACCACAGGTATTAGCCAGTTTGCCTATTAAGGGTGAAAAAAATATTGTAGCCAGCGTTTTGCGGATGGGTTAGGTCAGGTTGTTGGGTCTTGTGGTTATTCATGTAGTCGTTTTTTTGGTCTTTGATTTCTTAGTGAGTGATTGGCGGGGGAGGGGCCTGATTGATTGGGTGCCTGTGGTTGGCAGACTTGAGCTGGGCTACAGATGCACATTCAGGTTGAGACGGAGCAGCAATTATATGGGGTCCAGCTGCTGGACATCTGTACCAAAGTCATGTGTGATGTCTATTTTTGTCTGTCTTTGAACTCTGGTGCTGTTAAATATATCTCTTTTATGTGACAAGGAGGAAGGCGCTCACGTGTTTATTACCTACATATAAAAGTGTTTTTTAAAATAGAACAGATACGAGGTGCCCATCCAGATCCTATTAGTCTATTTGAAGAATACAAAAAAAATGATTGGGTTGCTCAATTCCTAACAAGCAAAAGATGCTCCTGGGAGGGGCAATTTCACTAAGAAATCGGACAAATTTCCCAAAATTCAGCCTTGCTTAGTATCAGGAAGGAGAATGCCAAATGATGTGCCCATGCATTACTCCAATATACCAGTGCCCCCCAACCCAACCCCCCCCCCCCCCCCCCCCTTCCCAGCACATGTCCCATCCCTCCATTTTTTTTTTTTTTTTTTTCTTGTAAGGAAAAACTTTATTACTCTCATGTGACATCATCACCAGGCTTGTAAAATTTTTGTACTGGGGTTTAGTTCCTAATGATGTAGGTAAACCCCCAGAACTACTTCTCGCAAGAGCCCTTTTTCTACGTGCAAGCTGTGGGCAATCTTGGGAATCAAAGCAGTAGAGAGCAGAACCCCCAGAACTACATCTCCCAAAAGCCTTTTTTGTGCACACAAGCTGTGGGCAAACATGGGAATCAAAGCATTAGAGAGCAGAACCCCCAGAGCTACATCTCCCAAAAGCCCTTTTTCTACGTGCAAGCTGTGGGCAAACATGGGAATCAAAGCATTGGAGAGCAGAACCCCCAGAACTTCATCTCCCAAAAACCCTTTTTCTACACACAAGCCGTCCAGCCTGAGCTCGTTTGGCTGGGCTTCTCCTATGGATAACAGGCGTGCAATTTGTTTTTGTACTCCTGTGACCCATTTTCAGCAGAGCGGGCTGAAGTCCGCTCTCTGCTGACTTCACAGATTTCAGTCCAGGCACCGCGTTATCCCGACAAAGTCTGGATCCACCAGGTGCTTGGACTGACACCAGTCTCGGGCTCTCAGCGAGCCGCTGAGAGCCTGAGACAGTCGCTCCCCACCCCTCCACAGCTCAGCGCTCAAGTGAGTGAGGCGGAAGCAGAGCGGAGAGCTGTGACTGACCGTCTGCAGCTCTCTGCTCGGGGATCTCCAAAAACCAAATGATCGGCGGTGTTTGATCGCTCGGTTCTCAATGCAGAGGCTTCGGGGACAGATGCAGCATCGGACCGATGTTGCATTCACCGAGGTAAGTATGATTCACAAAAAAAAAAATTTCAAATCCCATACTTCCCAACTAAACAAACATTACCCAGTAAACTATTTTGGTAAAATTTTTAACCCATCACTTGCAGTTTACAACTTTAAATTCTGCTGGCACTTGCACTTAGTGCTGCTTCTCGGAATCTCCGATCTTCACAGGAAAGTGGACAGTGCAGTCTGTTAGCTTGGAGAAGAGAGGGGAAGGTGGGAGGTGGAGGGAAGAACAGGAGTGTGCCTTGACATCCTAGGCTACAGGGTTGTGTGTTTCTATTGAAGAAAAACAGTGTAAGGAGACGCAGTGCTATTCCCTGCATGCAAGGGTGTCTCCATAGGATTCTGCAAGAGAAAAATTGCTCTGAAACAGGAAACCAGGATGCAGTCATGGCACCAACTTGAACTGGAACATAGACCAGGATTAAAAGATAAAAGCTGCAAGCTAGGTTAAAAAAATCAGCTGCTGAAAGTGCATAAAAGAACTGAAGGTTTAATACTTGTGTCAGCATGTAACTCCCGCTATAGTGGCTGGGAGTTTCCTTACCTTATTAGCTGGCTGCTGGCTTTCTTGTAGAAGTGATTACAACCCGCCTTATTTCTACGCTGCTGAGAAGCACTTCTACATTGCTGTAAAGTTGTTCCTAGATTGTTCCAAGCAGATGTGCACCTGGAAGCTTTGAGTGCCTCCTGGTTCAGAGCCGTTCCTTCCAGGTTGATGAACCTAGAGCAAGGATGGCGAACCTTGGCATCCCACATGTTTTGGAACTACATTTCCCATGATGCTCATGCACTCTGCAGTTTAGTTGAGCATCATGGAAAATATAGTTCCAAACCATCTGGGGTGCCAAGCAGTGTTAATTTTAGTCTTAGGTCTAAAATGGCATTTTAGTTTTAGTCCCATTTTAGTCTTCTGCAATTGTTTTTAGTTTTTGGCGTATTTAGTCGACTAAATCCCCAGTACATTTTAGTCGACTAAAATTTCCTACGTTTTAGTCGACTAAAATCTCCAGTACATTTCAGTAATTGCAATTTAGTTTTAGTCAGTCTTTTTTGACTAAAATGGCTTTTAGTTGTATTTTAGTCATCTCACTTGTTTTTCGTTTTAGTTGTATTTTTAGTAGACTAAAATGTTTTAGTCGACTAAATTAACACTGGTGCCAAGGTTCGCCATTACTGACCTAGAGGCACTCCGTTCAAACCCAGACGGCTCTGGTTTGGGAACAAACTGATCAAGCGTGGTCTGTCTGTAGTACTCAGTCAGCTTCAATGGTGAGTGCGGAGATGTAATCAATTAATATGGCTATCCCATGCCCATAAAAATCTTTATTTTAATTATAATGTAATAAAAAACCTTTTTGAAACCTTATTGCCCATTGATAAGCAATATTTTTTTTTTTTTTTTATTTGTATAGCCTAAAAAAAAAAAAAATTCCCCTTTTTAAAGGGTCAGTCCACTGATATTTTTATGTTTGGTGGGTGCCAAACTCTAAATATAACTCTAAATCTGCTAAATCTCTCCGGGACCCTATTGATCAGATCTGTGCACTTTCTAGATCCCATTATGAGGTATTTCCACCATTCCTGCTTTTTGGTTGTTGGGTTTTGTTTTTTTGTTTTTCTTTTTCTTCCTTCGAATGGGGACACTTCTTGTGACATTAGTCTTAAGAGGGGATTTATCTCACTTCCTGTTCACTCTACAGGTCGGAAAGTAAAGCTAAACCTCCCCTATCCTTTACAGTCAAGGAAGCTGCCATCTTAGTGTTTCTAAAGGCTGAAGGTTTTTTTTTTTTTTTCTGTATAACGTAAAAAAAACTTCTGTATACTTATGTAAGCCCGATCTCATGCTCTGTGCTCTATCACTCCTCACTGGACATAGAGGCAGCAGCAGGAGCCATTGGCTCCTGCTGCTGTCAATCACAGCCTGTGAGGAGAGAGTGGGGAAGAGAAGGAGACCTATACCATGTCAGATACAGAGTATGGTAGTCCCATCCCTGTTGCACTTAAACAAAAAGAAATACCCCCTAAATGGGACTTTGAAAGACCACCAACACTGGTATAAAAATGAATGACTTTAATAATACCACATAATTCAATACAAATGGGTAAAAAGACATATAGCGTCTGTACAATACATACATAAAACACAAAAACAAAACACAAAGAAGATCATAGTAGTATACAAAGAAACATCAGTACTCTCCAATGGGTATTGTACCCTGATACCCAACGCGTTTCCAGTCTTTAATAAACACCTTCATCAGGGGTAGAGAGTGAAGTATACACAAATGTTAATTCAATTTGAATGATTCCATGTTCAAAACAGGAGGCAGCTGTTTCAATAACCACAAAGGCGGACGCCAGACCAGGATAGCTGGATGCATAAAATATAATACGTTTCCAAAGTGTGTGTAGCAGTAAGTGTGCTTGGCAGCGATCAGACTCCACCCGTGGACGGTAGCAGCATATATATATATATTTTACTGTAGCTAGATATATCTTTTAAAATCACTTTTAAGCTGACATACATTTACTGAATTTCGCTGGTAATTTTTCATTTTAATAACATTTGTTCAACTTTCAAATGGTTACTGAGGTCTAATCGATGTTCGTTTTTGACGAGAAAATTTGAAGGAGAAGGCTAGAAAAATCTTCTTGAACAAGTTTCTAGCAGTGTATGTGGTTTTGATTTGGGGAAAGTCCATTCATTAGAAAATTGATTGGTAAAAGAAAACTAAATGTTTTAAGTACTTATGAAAATTCTTCGTACATTCCATGATCCGATGAAGGTCATTCAAATGGATGTTCAATATAAAAACCTACTAGTGTATGACACCAGCCATTTGATGGCTTGACTGTTGAGTTGAGAGTACGGGCAACAGTGACAGATATTCATGGTATGCCTTGAGTGGTAACTGTTTTGGGAATCTGTTCAATCAATGGGTTTTGTTCCACTTTAATGAGACATTGAAGGCAAAAAAAACCCCCAAAAAACCTGACAGCAGTTTTGACCCTCTTCTACGCTATCAAAAAATTAAAAAAATTGTCCTTTAGATAGACTTTAAAAGCACGCTCAACTGGCGTTTCTATCAGCTATTATCTACGGAGAACACTCATCTCATTCCACTTTTTCTCCATTGCAGGTCCAGTGTTTGTGGTCCAGTGGTTGTTTGATGAGGCTCAGCTGACGGTGGACAATGTCCACCTGAGTGGGCAGCCAGTGCAAGAGAACCAATGGAATTATATCCAAAATTTGGGTCGGGAGCTGAGGAACACTCTGAAGGATGTTGGGTATGTACTGAGCTGCTTATCTCCTGCAAGGGATGCAATTCTAGATTGAATGTTCTCTCTGACTCGTGACTTTTATCTCTTTATCAATAGGGCGAGCTTCGCTCCGGCATGTCTGGCTCATGAGATTATTACACGGAGGTGAGTGTCAAACCTCCATTTTATATATTTTGATGGAAGAACTCTACTAGGCAGTATATTTTATCCACCAAAAGTAGTCTCCAAACTTTTCAGTACGATGGGCCACATTGTATAATGCACAAATATTAGTGGGATATAAAAAAAAATCAGTTTTTTTTTTTTATTTTAATTTTTTTTTTTTTTTTTTGTAATCCGAATGTTTCAGAACAAAAGAGGAAGAACTAGTAAAACATCAGTGTCCCCATCAGAGTCCCTCCTAGAGCAGGGGTCTCCAAACTTTATAAACCAAGGGCCAGTTTACTGTCCTTCAGACTTTAGGGGGGCTGGACTGTGGCCATTGGGAGTAGACTTTAGTGGGAAAAAAAATAATAATGACCCATCATTGTAATTGTGCCCTATCATTGGTGTCAGTGGGAGAAAGTGTGCCCCATTATTGATGTCATTGAGCCCCATTGCTGGTGTCATTGAGAGAAATTGTGCCCCATCATTGCTGTCATTTGGAGGAATTGTGCCCCAATTTTAGTGTCATTGGGAGGAATTGTGCCCGTTCATTATTGTCAGTGGGGGGGAATTATGCTCCATTGTTGGTATCAAATATGAAATGGTGCCCCAAAGGCCGGATAAAACCAAGCAAAGAGTCCCTCTTTACACTAGTGTATTCACCAGTCCCCCCTTTCCCAATACATCAGGGTCCCCATCGGAGTACCATCTATACAACAGGGTCCCTATTAGAGTCCATCCCTACTAGTCTATTCATCAGACCCCCCCTTCCCAATACATTGGGGTCCCCATCAGAATCCCATCTATAGATCAAGGTTCCTATCAGAGTCCCCCCTTATACTAGTCTATCAAAGCCCCCCTTCTCAATACATTAGGGTTCTCATCAGTAGTCCTATCTATACGTCAGGGTTTCTGTCTGAGTCCCCCCCCCCTTACACTAGTCTATCCATCCCCCCTCTCCAATATTTCAGGGTCCCCATCAGAGTTCCTTACTACACCTCATCGTCCCCATCAGACCTGCTCTGGAGATTGTGGAATGGAGGTGAGAAGAGAAAAACTGATCTTGTTGGGCTGGGAGTTGCCTCCCAGGCAATAGTTTGGAGACCCCTGATCAAAAACATATCTATATTTAAACCCAAAAATGTAATACTTTTTGTTTGTTTATTTTTACATTTTTTTTACAGTTCTTAGACGTGATCGCTGCATTTTTCTTTTTTTTTTCCTCCCTTTATTTCCACCTGATGTTTCTACCAGTGACCCTCATAGGGTGACAAAGCTCACCTTCTGTATCATGACAACAGAAACCCTTCTCTAGGAAATGAAGTGTGTGTATTTTTTCTATCTATAGAAGAGATATACCAAAATACTTCTGATGGTATGTTTATTGGTCCAAAATGGAGCAAATAAGAGAAGTTGATTCTCAGGGTGTATATACACTTATTTAAAAAAAAAAATATGTTAACCTCTTTGTGACCAGAGCCCATTGACCTACCTCCCCTGAGATCTGAGATTTAGATTTAGTCTCCTCCTACAGAAGAAGTATTGCAGATAATACTCCTGATCCTATAATGCATATTGTGTGTGTGTGTGTGTGTGTGTGTATATATATATATATATATATATATATATATATATATATATATATATATGTGTGTGTGTATATATATATATATATATATATATATATATATGCCAAAAACTATTTTTGTACACGTGAACAATACAAGCAAGTCCCACCCCATCTCTCACCCCCATGTTGTCACTAAACATCTGACGCTGAGACTTGTAGGTCTGGCTGTAGTACAGATATCAGGAGGTCGCCGGCACCACTTCCACTCATAAAAAGCTCTGTTTTGTTTTCACTAAATTCAAGGCATTCGCTAAATAGAAGAGGTGCAAATGAAGGTCACAATCTCCCCTCTTCCCACCATTCATTCTTTTCACTGAATGCAAGGCGTTTTATGATTGGAGGAGGTGCACATGAATGTCACAATCTCCCCTCCAATCACAGAACACCTTGATTCAGTGACAAGAATGTGAAGCTTTTTATAAAGGGTTGGCGCTGCTGAACAAGCAACCTTCTGTGATTTATCTGTACTACAAGTCTCAGCATGGATGTTCGGCACTCATAAGGGAGTGTGAGCTGAATAAGCGTTATAACAAATGCTGCAGCAGCCAGAGATGGGGCACACTTCATTGGAGGCAACTTATTTTTTACTGTGCAAATATTCAATAATAATTTTTGGCCATACTTCCACTTTTAAATCGAATAGCTAAGAGGTGCGGGAACACATCCATTCCCGCAGTTCTGTGATGACGTATGGGGAATGTGGCAGGAACTGCGAGTGGGGGAGGAAGCAGGACTTGAAATGAGATGACTGTATTCCGGGAAACCAAACAGGAGCATTCCACACAGGGCTTGTGAAGGTTCCACACCATGCCTGGACCCATTGTCTTACTGCCCTTCCCACAGTTCAATTGCACACCTGCCCCCCCCTCCCCCATATGACTCTCTTGCTTTGTTATAGGATATAACTGTCCTCCTTATCCATACAATCCCCCCCATGCTGTGCATACACGGGGTTAACAATGACAGTTAGGTTCTAGTTTGGGAAATGATGGGCCAAGAATTTCCCAAAACAAAGCAGAGAATGACAACTGAAGAAAAGTGACCTCCAGTATATTGGCCAGCAGCGTCAGACTCAATACCTCCAGCTGTAACCATGCTGCTGTTTTATTTAATGGTTGGATGTAAAAGCTCCTATTATAAAACAAGTGCAGTATTGTACATGGCCAGAGAAAAGATCAGAGATTACCACAAGGTACTCCTTTCCTCTTTTCTTTTTCTCTAAAGCTGAAGTTTAGGTGTTACAATCTTACATGGTTCCATTGGACCAGCTTGGACCAGTGTAGGTATGTATGTGCCATACCTGGAAGATCCCCCTGGAAGCTGGAAATCTCTGTGATAGAAACTGCCGCTGACCTTGTGACGCCACCGCCTCATCCAACCAGAGAACGTGATGCATTAAATGAGAAAATGCAAAGTGTTCTCTGGTTGAACATGGCGGCTGCTCAACATGAGACCCGGAAACCAGTGGAGATCCCCGTTTTTAGGTCTGGTTCATATTAGTGCGACATACGTCCCGACTTTGGGAGCTCATGACGTGTACAAGTCAGTGGTTCCCTTATGACAGCCGTCTTAACTGGTCCGACTTCAGAAAAGGTTCCTGCACTACTTTGGTTCTACCTCAGCCCATTCAATATCATTTGAAGTCGGATCCTCGTCCTAACCATCCTACTTGTGACATCCGACATGGTGATTACAGCAGCAGGAAAAGGAATTTGTCACACTGGGATTTTTTTTGGTATGTCAAAGGACGAGTCGGACTATCTCAAAGTCGGAGAAAAATCATCTCCTGTTCATTCAAGTGGGATGGAAGTAGGAGAGATGTCACAGGGCAAAGTAGGATGACAGTCGTATAACAGTCATGTTGTACCAGTGTGAACCCAGCCTCATGGGAGTGCACCGCTCCAAAGTGATCACCTCTCCTAAGAACAGCTGTCTCCGCAATCAGGCAGGGTGCTGGCTCTGTTTGCAACAGAGATAATGGAAAGCTAGAACACTGGATAGCCGCAATCCAAAAAAGTTCACCTTTATTAAAAAATGAATATAAAAGCATCACAGGGCAATACAGACTAACTGCACAGCTACTGACGCGTTTCACACCAGATATGGTGCTTAGTCATAGTGAATAAGCGCCATATCTGGTGTGAAATGCGTCAGCAGCTGTGCAGTTAGTCTGTATTACCCTGTGATGCTTTGATATTCATCTTTTTAATAAAGGTGAACTTTTTTGGAGTGCGGCTATTCGGCGTTCTATTTTTCCTTCATGCATACACTATATTACCAAAAGTATTGGGACACCTGCCTTTTACACGCATATGAACTTTAATGGCACCCCAGTCTTAGTCCGTAGGGTTCAATTTTGAGGTGGTCCACCCTTTGCAGCTATAACAGCTTCAACTCTTCTGGGAAGGCTGTCGACAAGGTTTAGGAGTGTGTCTATGGGAATGTTTGACCATTCTTCCAGAAGAGCATTTGTGAGGTCAGGCAATGATGTTGGACAAGAAGGCCTGGCTCGCAGTCTCCGCTCTAATTCATCCCAAAGGTGTTTTATCAGGTTGAGGTCAGGACTCTGTGCAGGCCAGTCAACTTCCTCCACCCCTAACTTGCTCCTCCATGTCTTTATGGACCTTGCTTTGTGCACTGGTCCAAATCATTTGGTGGAGGGGGGATTATGGTGTGGGGTTGTTTTTCAGGGGTTGGGTTTGGCCCCTTAGTGAACTCTTAAGGCGTCAGCATACCAAGACATTTTGGACAATTTCTTGCTCCCAACTTTGTGGGAACAGTTTGGGGACGGCCCTTTCCTGTTCCAACATGACTGTGCACAAAGCAAGGCCCCCCCCCCCCCACACCCATTTTTAACTTTTTTTTTTTTCTTCTTTTATTTTACCCCCGCTTACGGGTGGTCCGTTGTGCACATTTCAGATACTCGCCCACTCAGATGATCCAGCTTTGGCCTGCTGAGATCCTCTTGTCTTCTGCCAGTGCATGTTTAATGCCATCAAGAGGTCCCCTGGCTCTTCCAGGTTCGGCCAGCGCACCTCCTGATGATGCGGTTCTAGGCACGCCCCCCTCCTTTCTGAATGAAGGGCTATGCCTCCTGGGATAAGTGACTTGCATATCCCAGGAGGCAGAGCGAGCATTGTGCACGTCATTCGTCTAGGCAAGGCAAGTGATGTTGATTTTGTGGGGGGGGGGGGGGGACATTTGTCACTAAAAGTAGATTTAAAAAAAAAAAAAGACCTGTAGCAGAGGGGTAGATTGGAGGGAAATCTGTTCAGAGGATGAACATCCACTTTAAGTATTGCAGACTCTGTTCTTTGGGGGGAGGGAGGGTCTTCTGTTAGAGCAATTTTTTATTTTTTCTGTTGAAGCCCAACTCAAAGTATTTTAGGTGGACTGATATTGGTAAATGCTATATAAGGGAGAAAGAAATGAGCCATTCTCTACAAAGAAGTAAAAATGAATACTCGCATGGCCTGCTGCTTTTGCCACTGACTTGCTGCTACTTTGATGATCCATTGTTTACTGATGAATGTTAAGAATCCGTAGAACCCTTGGTGGTCCTATGCTCACCCCTCTTTGCCCCCAGCCAGCTTGGGTATTCCGGACCGCACTAGTATAGCGTCTAAGCCTACATCTCCTTTTTTCTATTCTTGTCTTGACCATCTCCTTCTCTCCCCCTGCCCAGTTTTGCATTTCTTCTCTTCCTTCTATATCCTATTCGGTTCTCACCTTTACTCCTATTTCACCCTACCTCACCCTCTGCTTCCCTATCCCTCCCTATTCCACACCCCACCCCCCCTCATGTTTACTATGACCCTAAGAACACCATCCCTACAGTCAAGCACGGAGGTGGAAACATTATGCTTTGGGGCTGTTTCTCTGCCAAAGGTACAGGCTGACTTTGCCGTATTGAGGGGCCAATGGACAGGGCCATGTATTGTACAATCTTGGATAAGAACCTTCTTCCCTCGGCCAGAACGCTGAAGATGGGTCGTGGATGGGTCTTCCAGCATGACCATGACCCAAAATATACCCCCAAGGCAACAAAGATCTGTAAAGAAGAGTGGACCAAAATCCCTCCTGAGATGTGTGGAAACCTGGTAATCAACTACAAGAAACGTCTTACCTCTGTGCTCGCCAACAAGGGTTTCTCCACCAAGTACTAAGTCATGTTTTGCTCGGGGATCAAATACTTATTTTACTCACTGAACCGCAACTTAATTTATAGTATTTGTTTCATGTGGGTTTTTTTTCTGGATTTTTGGTTGATATTCTGTCTCTATCATTTAAAATACATCTATGATAAAAATTATAGACCCTTCATTTCTTTGTCAGTGGGCAAACTTACAAAATCTGCAGAGGATCAAATAATTTTCCCCACTGCTTTTAAACCATTGGAAATGTGTTTTGTTTGTGTTCACGAGTCATTTGATGTTTTGTTCCCCTGCGCGGGACCTTTCTGCCTTTTTTTTTTTTTTTTTTTTTTTTTTCTCCTCAAGCCTGTAATTTGGCTTTGTTTAACTCGACTATTGTACCAGAATGTTAAGAATCCAACACTTCCAGGAGCATTGGATGTTGGTATTCCCTTCCCTTTGCCCTGTGTGGTTTTCTCTGCCACAGGACACAGGGGCCAATGGAAGGAACCAAAGAGTGCAACGGGGGGACCAGGCAACCAGCATAAATATAAGTGGTACCAGAAAATGAAGATCCTTCAACAAACTTCCATCTGCAACAAAGTAGAGTAGTAGTAGTGGTGTAGGACAGGCGTGTATTCATTGTTTTCTTTGCTTGTTACATTTTTCTTTAAATAGCAACAGAGTTTCTTATAAAAAAAAACAAAAAACTGTAAATTGGCATTATTCCACTTGTAATTACTATAATCAGCATATTCTATTATCAGTAATTCATAGGCCAGCAGATGGTGGTGCTGTGTAGTACAACACACTGCCAAGTAATCCCTAGAGTAGACCTTGCTATTTCAACACATGATAGCGCCTAGTCCGTTTATTGTTGGAGGACAGCGCCCTCTGCTGGTTATTGGGAAAAAAATTTCCGGAATCCAGTTCCGCCTTGTTCAAATTATAGCAATGTTGGTCCACCTAATGCAAACCAAATTATGTAAGCCGCTGAATGTCCTTTTGATACTTGAGGTATTAGGACGTATATATGTGCACTTGCAAAAACTAGTACTGTTGAATATACAGTGGGGAAAATATTTGTTTGATCCCCTCCAGATTTTGTAAGTTTGCCCACTTACAAAGAAATGAAGGGTCTATAATTTTTATCAAGGGTGTATTTTGAATGATAGAGACAGAATATCGACCAAAAATCCATAAAAACACACGATACAAATGTTATAAATTGAGTTGCAGTTCAGTGAGTAAAATATGTATTTGATCCCCAAGTAACCAACAATAATTCTGGCTTCCACAGACTGGCTACATTATGTGCTCATGTGGTACACAGATTAGTCCTGTCAATGTAAGAAGGTACTCCTAACAACAATTTGTTACGTGTATAAAAGACACCTGTCCACAGAATCTTTCTTTCAAAATTAACCATCATGGGCAAGAGCTGTCAAAAGGACGTCAGGAACAAGATTGTAGACCTGCACAAGGCTGGAATGGGTTACAAGACAATCAGCAAGAAGCTTGGTGAGAAAGAGACAACTGTTGGTGCAAATATTTCCTAAAATCGAAGAAATATAAAATAACCATCAATTGTCCTCGGTCTGGAGCTTCATGTAAGCTTTCGCCTCATGGGGGAAGGATGAACATGGGAAAAGTGAGGGATTAGCCCAGAACTACACAGGAGGAGCTTGTGAATGATCTCAAGGTAGTTGGGACCACAGTCACCAAACAAACCATTGGTAACACAATATGCCACCATGGATTGAAATCCTGCAGCACCCGCAAGGTCCCCTTCCTCAAGAAGGCACATGTACAGGCCCGTCTGAAGTCTGCCAATGAACATCTTAATGATTCAGAGAAGGATTGAGAGAAAGTTCTGTGGTCAGATGAGACCAACATTGAGCTCTTTGGCATTAACTCGACTCGCTGTGTTTGGAGGAAGAAAAATGCTGACTATGACCCTAAGAACACCATCCCTACAGTCAAGCATGGAGGTGGAAACATTATGCTTTGGGGCGGTTTCTCTGCTAAGGGTACAGGCCAACTTTGCTGTATTGAGGGGCCAATGGACAGAGCCATGCATTGTAAAATCTTGGATGAGAACCTTCTTCCTTCAGCCAGAACACTGAAGATGGGTTATGGATGGGTTTTTCAGTATGACAATGACCCAAAGCATACCGCCAAGGCAACAAAAGAGTGGCTTAAAAAGAAGCACATTAAGGTCATTAAGTGGCCTAGCCAGTCTCCAGACCTTAATCCTATAGAAAATTTATGGAGGGAGCTGAAACTTCGAGTTACCATATGACCACTAAGAACCTTTAAGGATTTACAGAAGATCTGTAAAGAAGAGTGGACCAAAATCCCTCCTGAGATATGTGGAAACCTGGTAGTCAACTACAAGAAACGTCTGACCTCTGTGCTTGCCAACAAGGGTTTCTCCAAGTAATAACTCATGTTTTGCTTGGGGATCAAATACTTACTTATTTTACTCGCTGAACTGCAACTCAATTTATAACATTTGTTCTGTTTTATCTTCTGGATTTTAGGTTGATATTCTGGCTCTATCATTTTAAAATACACGTATGATAAAAAATTATAGACCCTTCATTTCTTTGTGTAGCCTCCTGGAGTTTAGGCAGGGATTCTCCTCACAAATTTACTTGCCAGGAGTAGTTATCCTGGTTGATTTATTAGAGATCCATTGATTTCTCCTTAAGTTTGGCCTTGTTGCACTTTTCTCTTCTACCGCTAGGTGGCCGGGTACTTGCTGGTACTAGATATGAGAAGGGCAACCCAAGGTCAGGTTATGGGTATATGGGGTATCTCACCTAATGGGCAGGGGTTTTCTTGAATCCCTTGGCCTGCTGGTAGAGCCTATATATTCAGTTGGAGTCAGGTGATCTAGGTTCTGTGCCACCTGGACAGCTGTCTGCCCAGATGTGTGCCGTGTGACCCGGGCTACTAGGCCGGAGATTGGGCTTATCCCGGGGGCGGCTGGCTGCTAGGCTGTCTGAGGGCCTATCCAGAAGCAAGAGAGCAGTGCAGGGTTGGGATTGCAGCTTGCAGTCCACCCAGAAGTGACTGTTTTGCCAGCCGGAGAACCTGTCAGTGGTCGGAGGTAGAAGGCAAGCCGTCACCACTAATTACCAATTACCTTATTACCAGGGACCACAGTGAGTAACTGAAGCATGTACCGGAGCAGTATTCTCACCGAATGGGCACGGTAGAGAATCGGGGAAACTTCAGGCAGTGATCAAGCCAGGGACCCAGCCAGTGGAGGTGACACTTGCAGAGCAGCCTTGTTTTTCAAGCCAGGGACCGAACAGGCCAGTGGGGTGAAGCTTGAGAAGTATCGGGCGTGCCAAGCTAGGGACCCAGCAGAGAGGCGGGGGTGACGCTTGAGGAGGATACCACCGTGAAGATTGGAGGAGCTCAAGGGATTCAGTGCCAGTGAATCAGAGGGTCTAGTGAGAGGCCGTGTGCTGAAGAACTACAAGGAGAAGTTGTAGTGAAGGTGAAAGAACGGTTACTCTTTGTGTTAGGAACTGTTAAAGACTGTTGCCATGGGAGACAGCATTCCTGCACGTGCAGATGTGGCTTCCTGCTGGAGGCCTTTCCCTGCACGGCTGTCCTCCTGTTAAAGTCTCGGAGTCTACTAATTGAACTTGCAACTACTCAAGGGTGTCCTGGCCCTAACCCTCTTTCCCCAAAAAAAGTTTGTAAGACAAATAAACATCTCTTTTGCATTCAAGTAGTTTCTGGCTCACAATAACTTTATTTACATTGCAACCATTATGCCTCACAACCCACCATATACAGAAGGATGTCAGCTATCTCTGGCCCTGGAGGTTCTCATTAGACTGAAGGAGGCCGGGGACCTTGCTACATTTGTAAGTGGGGGAACTTACAAAATCTGCAGGGAAACAAATAATTTACCCACTGTATATATTACATTTTTTTGTGCAGTTGAAAATTCATGCAGGCTTTTGAAGGGTATATTGCCTTCTTCTAAAATCCTGCTCAGGCCTTTTTCAAAGTACCCAATCGTGTTCTTTGAAAAACATTGACGATAATGTCTATACTTCATTTTCTGAATCTTTTTATGCTGGAGGGGGACCCTTAAAAAAAATGATCTATTGCTTATTGACTAAGTGAGTTGTATATAGAATTAAAAAGTGTAGTATAATGATACTTAAAAAAAATTGCAGGCAAGCAGGGTATTGAAGCAACCATTGGATTTTGGTGGAACTCCAGTTGAGAAACCCTGGTCTGTACTATAGAAGTAATATACATGTTCTCCATGTGCTCTAATTATAGTCATGTATACAGTAGTGACGGATAGTATATCATGGCTGCATATCTTCAAATGTTTTTGCTGGGTGGTTGCAGGGCTTGGCTAACGAAGGATACATAGTTACGTAGGTTAAAAAACACAGATGTCTATAGAGATCCAACTATTTAAAAAATCAATACAATAAAGTACGGTGTCTGAAATACAATTACTAAAACAAATTAGTAGTAATAAAGTTCATAAACTAATTTGCCCTAAAAGGCATATGTAATAGACCGCTTGACAATGTAAGGTCCTGCCACGGTGAGAATTTAGTAAATTGGTGTAAAAAGGACGCAAGATTCTGGAAGGTGCCGTTTGAGAAGCTCTGGCATGTTTATTGTGAATGGAGAAAGCTGTGCTCTGTGTTCTCCAGATTTGATCGGGGCCTGGAGTTTGAAGGTTGCCTTGGGTGGGACAGAACCTTCAATCCTGTGTCCCGGCTTTTCTAGTTTCCTGCAGCCTGTGTAAGTGCACAGGTGGCCAGGATCATAAGCCAGGCTTGAGCGTAGCTCAATAGCTTGCTGCCGTGTGAAGATAGACCCCTGTCAGGAGACCTGGTTGTTCCTATCACAGACTCTATCCTTTGTGGGGGTACTTTTTGCCCAAGGCACAGGGAAGGTCAGGACAGCTTTGCGGGCCCAGGAGGCCGAGAATACTAAGGAGGCTAGCGAGTCCAGGGAGGCTGGAGTAAGTTTGGAAGTCTCTGGTGGAATGAGCAAACCCAGGGGGGCTGGAGAACCCCATTTGGAGGCCAAGAGTGGGTCCGTGCAGCAAGCTACTGCAGCTGAGGCCTTAAGAGCCTGATGGTTTGGTATTTCCCTTTTGTTCTTTGTACTTGCTGGAGAAGAACCCCTGTGTGGGCAATCCATATGTGTTGGACTTTTAATTTGCCTTCCATTAATAAAAGTGGGCTGCTGAGCCCTGACTATAGTTGCTGTAGGAAGTGGACTCACTTGACAACCGCATCTACCACGAGAGCTAAACATCCCCCATCGCAACTGTTTATGGATTTTTTTTGTCTCCTTAACCACTTTAGTACCACACTATAGCCAAAAGACGGCTACAGCGTGGTACTACAGTTCTGGGCGTGCATCCATAGACTTCCTCCCAGAACCCTGCCCCCTGTGTGCCCGTCCTCCTTCGGAGGGGTAAAGGGACAATCACAGCCACCCTGTACCTTGTGATCAGCTGTGTCCAATCACAGCTGATCACTTGTAAACAGACTTGCTGGTTATCGGCAGTCCTTTCCTCACACGCTGTATCTGTGTAAGAAAAGGAGTACCAATAACCGACAATGTTGTCAGCACACTGTTTACACTGATAATTAGGGCACCGATCATCAGTGCAGCCTCATCATCATTTTTTTTTTTTTCACAATTTTCTGTCTTTTCGTTTTGTTTTGCAAAAAGAAAACCCAGTTCAGTTCCCAGGTTACGTTCGCCATAATATAAAATAAATCTAGTAGGGATGGTGGGAAGTGAACCCCTCATGATAGACACAGAAGGTGTGTAGACCCAGGAGCTCTATGCAGAGATCTCACCAATAGAGTCCCAGAGGGATACAGTAGAAGATTCGAGGGGTTAAAAAGAGGACAATTCCTCTGTAGTCGTTAAATGGTAATCTAATAAATTCCTGGAAGAACATAACTTTAAAGTGTATCTAAAGCCAATAATTTTATTTCCCTTTGGGATGGAGGGGTTAAAACTTCTGTCAGCTTTTAGTCACTGTCTGTATCCCATAAGGGGGAAATTCCTTTTACTTGTCCTGGTGACCCATTGTCACTAAGATTGAAAGAACAGGAGAATCTAAAAAATGAGTTGCCAAAACAGGAATAGGGTGCAAGCCTTCCAATTTGGACATCTGTTCTTGTGACCTCTATCTTTAGAGAGGATTTCCTTTCTTGCCAGAGATTTCCTCTTACTAGCTGTTGTGTCTACAGACAAGGAGGCCTGGTCCACACCTATGCATATTCCAGATGCATTTTTCAATACATGTTTTTGATTAATTGAAGTCTATGGAAACAAAAACCAGAAAAAAAAGTCCCTGGCCCTTTCCATAAAATGCACAGATGTGAACTACATCCATAGGAAACCATGTTAAATGGACTGTAGTGTGTTTCTGCAAAACTGAAAACGCACTAAAAAATGTTCCTTTAGGCCTGTGAACCAGGCCTAAAGGAACATCTCCTCGGTGGGAACCTGACCAGAGTTTTAACAATTTCCTTCTCTATCCAAAACAAAAAAAGTTGTTGCTTTAGATACTTTCATGTATTATTGGTTTTGGTGGTTTTAAGACCAAATGTAACGTTGGCAACTGTATATCTTTATTTTCACAGTCACTGGACAGAAGTTCAGGTTCGCGGTACCTCTCTCCCCCGCGCTCTGCACTGCTGGGACCGTAGCCTTCAAGAAAACAACAAGAACAGCAAGACTCCTTTAAAGGGTTGCCCCTACCACTTAATGGACAGCTGCCCCTGGCCACAATGTAACCCCACCTGCCCCTCCATCCGGGACCACTACACGGGTCAAGAATTGAGTGTGGTCCAGTTCCTCATGCACCTCGGTTTTGATGTTCAGAAAATGGCCAGTCAGCAAGGCATGGAGCCAGGCAAGCTGCTGGGAGTGCTGAGCAGCTAGTGGCAGGGGGCAAAAAGGCCATTATTCAGGG
The DNA here is from genome assembly GCF_042186555.1 of Aquarana catesbeiana. Taxonomy (NCBI): domain Eukaryota; kingdom Metazoa; phylum Chordata; class Amphibia; order Anura; family Ranidae; genus Aquarana; species Aquarana catesbeiana. Next base: position 220,622,532 of record NC_133335.1, read on the forward strand.
GGAGGAGGGGAGTTATATTTACGGGAGGAGTTCTTTTAACTCAAACTGTGAAGGAGTAACTTAAAGGGCTGGTAAACCTACATCACAAAACAAAATGACCAATATCTCAAATGTACACATAGGTGAACTCTCACAAACTGATGGGTTTTTTTACACAACATAAATGTGTATTTGGGGTTTATCTGTCCTTTAAAGGAAAGTAGGGGGTTACAGGGGTGACAATATCTGATCTTCGTAGAAAAAACTGATTGTGATACAGAGATTGAAGATTATGTGGAAGTTAAGTATTGGAGCAAAGGCTTACGTTCTTGTAAAAAAAAAAAAAAATCGGCATGGGGCCATATCAAAAAAGATTGGCCTGACAAAATGGGGGCCAGTTGCATTGTCAGAGGATGGGAACCAAATGGACAAGGGTTTTCTGTGAAGGACAATGAATTCAAAAGCTGGTCAGTACCCTGGCCTTTTTTGAGCTCCTCTAGGAACACTCCCTTATCAACTATGTGTATGACCTCCTTAGGCCGTGAGGCCCAGTTGGCATAGAATATTTGGATATTTTTTTAACTCGTAACTCCAGCCAATATAAGGTATTAGTATGAAATTTAAGTTTATTTCAAATTTTTATTTCGGTCTGTAACTCCATTTCCTGTTCCTGAGATGCCCATTGAGGAAAGAAGTGCAGCTGTTCATAGGACAAAAAGGACAGGCAGCAGTCAAAAACATTGTGAGATGTTCTTAACTTGCACTATTAAAAATGTTTTTTTGTTGTCCCTACTGGAGACATTTTAATCCCTTTCTGTCCTGACAAGTAAGGGGAAATATCCCAAACAGGGACGCAGACAGCAAGATAGTCCCTGATTAACCAGCCCCTTCTCTCTCCCCCCCCCCCCCATGCCCCATTTTGTCTGGATTTGGGTTTTAAAGGATGGATTTTTAAAAGAAAACTCAGCCGCTACCTTCCCTGCCCCATAATCCTCATCAATTACAGTTGTACAATTTATATACCTGGGTCATCCAAAAAACATATTTTCACTGTTCTTATCCTTTCCTAGTGCACATTTTCTCTATGGATGTGGAATGGCCATGGGGGCTAATGATGGTCCTGTTTTTTTTTTTGGCCTATGTGCCAGTTGGACTGCTGTTGTTCCTCATGGCCGTTCCCCATCCTTATATTCATGTAATAGAGAAATGTGTACAGAAGGAGGAGAAGCTGTACCTCGCAGTCAAAATATGATTCCAGGTATAAAGCATTATTGCAATTTTGGATGCTGCCAGAGGTGGCTGCTGCTGTTTTTTTTTTTTTTAAAAGGGCACCAGTTGGGTTACATTCACACTAGCCTCCTGCATTTTAATTGTTTAAATGCAGAGAAATTGATCTGTTATGTATGAAAATTTTTTTTTTGCTAAACTGAACGAGTTACATTACAAACCTTTTGTATGCATTTATAAATGTCCTATAAATGCCTATATTCCCATGTATGTCATTGCCAGTGGGAATGAGGCCAGAAAAAAATAAAAATAAATTTGCAGCCTACACCAACCAATCAAATTTCTGGCTGCATTCATACCTCCAGAGTTTTGAATCGCAGGCAGATTTGCCGCTATTCTGCCCACGATTTCAAAGCGGGGAGATGTGAATGACAAATCACAGAACGCACACTTGAGATGCCATTCATTTGAATGGCACCTAAAATCGCGGTGTGGTTCTCACGCGGTTGTCGCACGATAAATTGCGCTGCAATCCCCATCGCGTGAAGCATGTCGCCCCAAAAAAAGTTCAGGAGCTACTTTTGGGTGACATGCTTCACATGATGCGGGTTGCCATGCTATATAGCGCCTGACAATCGCGGCAGAACTGCACTGTGATTTTAGCTGCCATTCAAATAAATGGCATCTCAAATGTGCGTTCTGTGATTTGTCATTCACACCTCGCCGCTTTGAAATTGCACGCAGAATCGCGGCAAATCTGCCTGCGATTCAAAACACAGAGGTGTGAATGCAGCCTTAGTCTTCCATTAAATTGATATAGCCATATTAATGAAAAGTGCTACCCAATTGGTTGCGTGGGACCACACTGGCTTTTTATTTATGAGCCACAGCGCACAGGACCCGTTCCCACCAGGTGTGTTGGGAAGCACCGTTCCAAAGCGAGACAAAGGTAAAAAGCCTTGTTCGTCATCAGACCAATTCACACCGGGGTGCTGCAGTGTGTACTGAAAGAATATGGCATATAGTGCTTTTTTATTTTTTTATTTATTTTTTTTATTTTCCCAGCGCCGTGTGGTGTGATGCAATCTGTTCAGTGGCCAATACAATGTAGGCTAGGTTCACATTTTGTGTGATCCAGCAACACATGCAAAATGTTGTATGTTCCCGCAGTGTGCAAAAAAAGTGCATCCCTTTTGCAGGTGCATGGTGGTGCTATTATATATATGTTGAACGGCGCTCCGACGCACCTTGCTAAGATGCATGCAAAATCGCATGCCAAATGGCATGGTAACAAAGTACCATGTGTTTTGGTGCAGCCCAATCCTCAAAAAAAAAAAAAAAAAAAAAAAAAAGTAATGAGGTTTGTTGGCGCAATTTGTATGTGGTAGGCCGCCTATTAAAATTAATGGGCTGCCCTACGCAACGCATGGTAATGTGCGAAAACTCATGTGTGCACATGAACCTAGCCTTATTGAAATGTCAAGTGAGACATTTTAATAAAGGTCTAAAAAAAAAAACGGAATTGGCGCATTAGCACTATTCCTTCCAGTGCACACCAGCGGCTGTGATCAGATTTGGCTGCTGGTGTAAATGAGTCCTATAGCAACCAGCTGGATTCCCTTTGTCTTTCTCTGGCGCTTCTTAGGAAATGAAAGGAAGCATCAGATTGGCTGGACGGCACACGTACCGTACACGCACTGCACGCATGCAGTTGGTTTTGTACATGAGCCCTTAATGCCCTCTGCCTTAGTAAATAAAGGCGTGTGATGAGCAGGAATTTCCCTTCTGAATAGTGACTTTTTAGTCTGCAAAAACTATAGAGGATACATTTTTAGGTACTTTTTTTTGTAAAATATATTTTTTATAAAACTAAGCAAACAAACCTCGTTTGTGGGGGAGCCGTGTTATTTATTGGAGTTTGTAAATCCTATTTATGAATGAGGGCAGGAGAGCTGCCCCGTGTACAGTTGTAAATAGAACCTGCATGTCCTGTATCATGGAAACTATTCCCTCATTAAATAAAAAAAAAGGAGAACTTTCTATACTGTGTGTCTGTGTCTACTTTTTTATTTATTTATTTTTAATCTATGATGGAAAAGGACCTGGGGGTCCTCATAGATGATAGGCTCAGCAATGGCATGCAATGCCAAGCTGCTGCTAACAAAGCAAACAGAATATTGGCATGCATTAAAAGGGGGATCAACTCCAGAGATAAAACGATAATTCTCCCGCTCTACAAGACTCTGGTCCGGCCGCACCTGGAGTATGCTGTCCAGTTCTGGGCACCAGTCCTCAGGAAGGATGTACTGGAAATGGAGCGAGTACAAAGAAGGGCAACAAAGCTAATAAAGGGTCTGGAGGATCTTAGTTATGAGGAAAGGTTGCGAGCACTGAACTTATTCTCTTTGGAGAAGAGACGCTTGAGAGGGGATATGATTTCAATTTACAAATACTGTACTGGTGACCCCACAATAGGGATAAAACTTTTTCGCAGAAGAGAGTTTAATAAGACTCGTGGCCACTCATTACAATTAGAAGAAAAGAGGTTTAACCTTAAACTACGTAGAGGGTTCTTTACTGTAAGAGCGGCAAGGATGTGGAATTCCCTTCCACAGGCGATGGTCTCAGCGGGGAGCATTGATAGCTTTATGAAACTATTAGATAAGCACCTGAATAACCGCAACATACAGGGATATGTAATGTAATACTGACACATAATCACACACATAGGATGGACTTGATGGACTTGTGTCTTTTTTCAACCTCACCTACTATGTAACTACTAATTACAAATTAATAAAGTCCAAATCTGGTGGAGAGGGGATTATGGTGTGGGGTCCTCTTTTTGGGGGTTGGGCTTGGCCCCTTAGTTCTAGTGAAGGGAACTCTTAAGCCCCATTCACACTTGTGCGAAATGAAAGTGGCGCGACTTTGACGCGACTTGAAGCAATGCCTGTGTCATTTTGAGGTCTACGGACCTCATGTCGCATCAAAGTCAGACCAAAGTAGTGCAGGGACTACTTTGAAGTCGCACAGATATGAACGGTACTCTTCGGAAATCATGGGGTGCGACTTTTCAGTCCCAAGTCGCACAAGTGTGAATGGTGCCTTAACTGGAAGGATTTGCCCCCTAATGACCAGAGCACTTTTTGCCATAAGGCGCTGCGTCGCTTTAACTGATAATTGCGCGGTCGTGCAACATTGTACCAAAACGTTGTCCTTTTTTTTCCCCCACAAATAGAGCTTTCTTTTGGTGGTATTTGATCACCTCTGCATTTTTTTTTTTTTTAATTTTGCGCTATAAACAAAAAAGGCGACAATTTTGAAAAAAAAAAACACTTTTTTTTTTTTTTTTTTTTTACTTTTTTGCTATAATAAATATCCCCCCCGAAAGTGTAAAAAAAAATTCTTCATCAGTTTAGGCCAATATGTATTCTACATATTTTTGGTAAAAAAAATTGCAATAAGCGTATATTGATTGGTTTGCACAAAAGTTAGAGCGTCTACAAAATAGGGGATAGATTTATGGCATTATTATTATTTATTTTTTACTAGTAATGGCGGCGATCTGCGATCTTTAGCAGGACTGCGACCATTGCGGCGGACAGATCTGACCCTGGAGGCTGGACGACAAGTGGTTAAAGTAAAGTAGTAAACCGCTGAAAAAGAAAACCTGCAAGACCATAGCATAATGTACGAGTATGCATCGCATACTAGCACATTATGAAATACCTTAAAACGAAGCCCCCGCAGCGGCGCCCAGTCACCGCTGAGGGGGCTGACATGTTCCCCCTGCGTTTCTTCAGAGCCGATGGGGGCTCCGGCGCTGTGAGTGTCCTCCGTTCCAGCAAGGAGCTCTGAAGTTCTGGCACAATATGCCGGACCTCCAGCGCGCATGCGCCGCTAACTTCAGCGGCTGCATGCAGGGTGAATATTTCATTTTACCTACAGGTAAGCCTTATTATAGGCTTACCTGTATGTAACAATCACCAAGCGGGCAGTACAACCGATTTAAAGCGTCAGCATATCAAGACATTCTGGACAATTTCATGCTCCCAACTTTGTGGGAACAGTTTGGGGATGGCCCCTTCCTGTTCCAACATGACTGCCCACCAGTGCACAAAGCAAGGTCCAGAAAGACATGGAGCGAGTTTGGGGTGGATGAGCTTGACTGACCTCCACCCGATAGAACACCTTTGGGTTGAATTAGAGTGGAGACTGCGAGCCAGGCCTTCTCATCCAACATCAGCGCCTGACCTCACAAATGTGCTTCTGGAAGAATGGTCAAACATTCCCATAGACACACTCCTAAACCTTGTGGACAGCCTTCCCAGAAGAGTTGAAGCTGTTATAGCTGCAAAGGGTGGGCCAACTCAATATTGAACCCTACAGACTAAGACTGGGATGCTATTAAAGGTCATGTGTGTGTAAAGGCAGGCGTCCCAAAACTTTTGGTAGTATAGTGTATATGTAAATGCGCTGCTCAAATTGATGGTGCTATATAAGTACCTGAAATGAATAAATATTTGACAATGGAATGTACACTCAGGAGTCGGGAGACGACCACATCTTATGGGCATGCACACAACAGGAGTGTTGCTCAGAAATGTATGGATGCTCTGTAAATAAATAAAAAATAAAAAGTTTAAGAAATATTGATTACATTTAAAGCTAAATTACAGGCACAAACAATTTTGGTCAAAAGAAAATAAATCCACTTTGTGTGTACCAAGTGTCTTTGGAAATTTGGAAACCCAGATATTGCCTTGTAAAAGTAGCAGTGACATCATCACTGTGCTGTACATGGCCTGTACAGAGAGCACAGCTGTAGAAGGGGCCCAGCAGGCTCCACCCACTACAGACTGCCTGCAGAAAACTACAGAAGGGGGCGGAGACAAGACCGGTCACCCTGCACAAGGAGGGAGAGCAGCAGGGAGCGGTCTTTATCACAGATACAAAGTTTCACATACTGCCCTGATCTGGAAGAAATACACATAGCACTCCAAGATTCATAGAGGAATACACATGATAAATGGATTTAGATGATATTTGATTGGCCTGGAGTTCAGCTTTAAATCCACAATTGCTCTGTTTGAATAAAGCCAGCTCTGCTTTGCTAAACATTTATTTAGACTCGCCTTTACCGCAAATGGGATGTGCTGTTTTAATGGGATCTGATTTTTTTTAATTTTTTTTTATTATCAAATAAATATTTTCTAGAAATATGTATATCTAAAAGGATGCAGGCCTGCCAGAGCCACATTAGCAAAGGGCAAGGGGGTGCCTGACCTTTTGGCTGAAATTAACTTTATAGTCCCTAAAAGTATGCAAATTAACCCCTTCAGCCCCAGAAGGTTTTACCCCCCCCCCCATTTAATGACCAGGCCATTTTTTGCGATACGGTACTGCATTACTTTGATTGACAATTGTGCAGTCGTGCGACACTACATAAAAAAGCTTTCTTTTTGGTGGTATTTAATCACATCTGCGGATCTTATTTTTTGCGCTATCAACAAAAAAAGACCAACAATTTTTGAAAAAAAAAAAAATTTTTTTTACTTTCTGCTTTAAAACCAGAAAAAAAAAATCTAATTTTTCATCAATTTAGGTCAATATGTATTCTAAAAATAAAGTTAAAGGAATACTGCGCTGTGAACCTGCAACCTAGCAGTCAGCACAGCTTGTAGACAAAAAGCAAAAATTGTGAATAAATAAGTTCAGCGCTAAGGTTGCAAAAAGCAAATTTGCATAAATAAATGATATAAATGTGACTTAAACATAAATACATCGAATAAACAGAGATTCATACATGGTGAAATGTGAATCAAAGAAAAAGTGGAATTTCTGAAAAAAATACGTGTATGGTGACTATACCATAAATCAGATGAGAGATAGAAATTAGGGTGTTAATATTGAACAGAAACACATCAAATAAACAGGGATTAACACATAGTGAATGTGAGTCCAAACTCAGAAAAAATGAGAGTAATCTCTGAAAAATGTGCTAGTATAATAATGTACAATAAACAAAGTCCAAATAACGAAAATGGTGAATTTTATAAAGTCCAAAAAAAATCCAATTAGATGTGCAGTCCCGTTAAAAAAGAAACATAAGAAAAAAATGCTGGTATAGTAAAAAATGTGCTAGTATGGTGACTATACCATAAATAAGGTGAGAGACAGAAATTGGGGTGTTAATATTGAACAGAAACACATCAAATAAACAAGGATTAACACATAATGAATGTGAGTCCAGACTCAGAAAAAATTAGAATAATTTCTGAAAAATGTGCTAGTATAATAATGTGCTAGTATAATAACTGCACAATAAACAAAGTTAAAAAAATGAAAATGGTGAATTATAAAGTCCAAAGAAATCCAATTAGATGTTCAGTCCCGTTAGACATATGGGGGATTCCAATCACAAGTATGAGCTGTGAAGGAAAAAACAGAAGTACCACCACCATAATCAGGGGGAGGCTTACCAGATCTTATTGACTTGGCGGGGCTTACACCATCCAAGTCTGCAGAGCTTATTAGGTTGAACACATCTGTTGGAAACAACTGGTCCTAGATCTGTATCACTCAATCGACCTTGGACTGTCACTGAATAGTGACTTGAAGGCTCCAATCATCATGAGGAGGGTGGAAGGTAAATGCCAGGAGGGATATATCATGCAATGAAAAGATGGGCTAACATAGCGTGATACCATGTAAAAAAAGGCAATTTATTAAAAATAGAATAAAACACTCACATTTGGAAGAGTAGAAAAAAGCATGTATATAACAAAGAGCGATGCAAACAGGAGGTCCACCCGACGCGTTTCGACTCCACGGTCGTCATTGACCCCAGATGACGACCGTGGAGTCAAAACGCGCCGGGTGGACCTCCTGTTTGCATCGCTCTTTAGAAAAAAGCATATATATATATATAACAAAGAGCGATGCAAACAGGAGGTCCACCCGGCGCGTTTTGACTCCACGGTCGTCACCTGGGGTCAATGACGACCGTGGAGTCGAAACGCGTCGGGTGGACCTCCTGTTTGCATCGCTCTTTGTTATATATATATATATATGCTTTTTTCTACTCTTCCAAATGTGAGTGTTTTATTCTATTTTTAACAACTTGCCTTTTTTATATGGTATCACGCTATGTTAGCCCATCTTTTCATTGCATGATATATCCCTCCTGGCATTTACCTTCCACCCTCCTCACAAGGATTGGAGCCTCACAATGATTGTACATGCACAAAATCATGTACAGGTACGTGATTTTGCACAAGAGGTCCGCCTTGCCTCAGTATATCTGCGTGGGGCAGTCTTAAAGTGGTTAAAGACAAGATTAAAGAATCAGATCAATATACACCCACTGGCAACTTTATTAGGTACACCTTGCTAGTAGTGGGTTGGACCCCCTTTTGCCTTCATTCTTCGTGGCATAGATTCAACAAGGTGTTGGGAGACACACCTCAGAGATTTTGGTCCATAGTGATAAGATGGCATCACACAGTTGCTGCAGATTTGTCGGCTGCACATCCATGATGCCAATCTCCAGTTCCACCACATCCCAAAGGTGTTCTATTGGATTGAGATGAAATAAAAAAATATTGGATGAGATGTGGTGAGTGTGGAGGCCATTGGAGTGCAGGGACCTCATTGTCCAGTGGTGAGATGATTGGAGCTTTGTGACATGGTGCATTATCCTGCTGGAAGGAGCCATCAGAAGATGGAGACACTGTAGTCATAAAGGGATGGACATGGTCAGCAACAATATTCATATAGAACGTGGCGTTTATACGATGCTCAATTGGTACTAAGAGGTCCAAAGTGTGCCAAGAAAATATCCCCCCCACCATTACACCCCCACCACCAGCCTGAACCGGTGATACAAGGCAGGATGGATCCATGCTTTCATGTTTACACCATCTGAATGTCGAGGCTGAAATCGAGACTCGTCAGACCAGGCAACGTTTTTCCAATCTTCTATTGTCCAATTTTGGTGAGCCTTGCGAATTGTAGCCTCAGTTTCCTGTTCTTAGTTGACAGGAATGGCACCCGGTGTGGTCTTCTGCTGCTGTAGCCCATCTCCTTCAAGGTTTGATGTGTTGTGCGTTCAGAGATGGTATTCTGCATACCTTGGTTGTAACGAGTGGTTATTTGAGTTACTGTTGTCTTTCTATCATCTGGAACCAGTCTGCCCATTCTCCTCCGACCTCAACAAGGCATTTTCCTCCACACAACTGCCGCTCACTGGATATTTTCTCTTTTTCGGACCATTCACTGTAAACCCGAGAGATGGTTGTGTGTGAAAATCCCAGTAGATCAGCAGTTTTTGAAATACTCAGACCAGCCCGTCTGGCACCAACAACCATGTCACGTTCAAAGTCACTTAAATCCCCTTTCTTCCTCATTCTGATGCTCAGTTTGAACTGCAAGTCCTCTTCACCACGTCTAGATGCCTAAATGCATTGAGTTTTGAGTTGCTGCCATGTTTTGTTTTATTTATTTATATATATCTATATATAATGTTTGGGCGTACTAAGTTTTCTAGCAAAAAATGCAGATTTTTACATTTTTACTTGTAAACAAAAAGGGGTTGATTTACTAAAACTGGAGAGTGCAAAATTTGGTGCAGCTGTGCATAGAAACCAATCAGCTTCCAGGTTTTGTTGTCAAAGTTTAATTGAACAAGCTGAAGTTGGAAGTTGATTGGCTACCATGCACAGCTGCACCAGTTTTTGCACTCTTCAGTTTTAGTAAATCAACCACTTTTTGTTTACAAGTAAATCAACCCCAAGGTGTCATAAAAAGGTCTGGTCTTCAAGTGGTTAAGGCAGGGGTCACTGGCGGCCCTCCAGCTGTTGCGAAACTACAAGTCCCATCATGCCTCTGCCTGTGGGAGACATGCTTGTAACTGTCAGCCTTGCAATGCCTCATGGGACTTGTAGTTTCGCAGCAGCTGGAGGGCCGCCAGTTTGAGACCCCTGGGTTAAGGGCTTGTTCATACCAGGTGTGGTGTGGGAAGTCAGGAACACGTGCGAAATCTCTGCATTGCACAAAAGCGCGCTGCCTTCTGCAGAATCGCACAGGGTGCCGTTAATTCTTAATGTCAGCCCCATATATCTGGCAAATGCGTTCACGCCCACTAAAACGCTTTGTACCAGAGTACCACGCTGACACAATTTGAAAAATCCTGCCTGCGCCTTGTTTGCACGTTTCATAGGCTAAGACCCCGGTTCACACCAGTGCGACTTGTCATGCAATTTGACAGTTCCAAATTGCATGACAAGTCTCACGTCACAGCGATTATGAAAAAGGTCCCTGCGCTACTTTTTTTTTTTCCCGATTTCATTCCGAGTTGCATAGACTTCTGTTAAATGAAATCGCAAGCCGCAATAAAAAACGGCAGTGAAAATCGCACTAATCTACGGCTTTGAAGTTGTGCTGAAGTAGTTGCTATTTCGAACACCGCACCGGTGTGAACCAGGGCTTGGGGGAAGCCTCCTGAGAGTTAAGGAATGTGCAAAAATATCGTGCATGCTTAGACACAATTTATGGTACGAATGAGCAAATGTGAATGTAAATTAGTAAATGTGAAATCATGCGCTAAATCATATGCAATACATACCGACAAGATCTACTAAAAAAATAAATAAATATAAATTCATGTATCAGAGCTCCAACAACTATTAGGAAATGTATGCTCTACCCAAAATCAGATGGTCTGAGATCATTATCCAACTTGAGGTATGTGAGAGCTGTGACAGGTGGACTTTTTGGAATGTGCTTGTCTGTAAGGGGAACCATCTCAACCCCTCGAAGGGCCTGTTCTGAACTTCATCCAACACTATAAATACTGCCTCCTATTTATACTCAGACTATGCTCAGGGGATCTCTGCACAGTCATACTGTCATTCTGGAGGTGACCAGCCCAGCGAGAGGAACAGACTGGTAGAGGAGCCCAGAGACCAAGGTCCCCTTCAGTTCTTCACCCAACGATGGACCATTCTGGAGGGGCTTATCTAAATGTCCAGGCCGTGTGGTCCAAAGTCGGGATTGTCCGCATGCTTCAACTATTATTCGGATGTACCACCTTCAGCCTGGTTCTCCACCGAGCCGGGTTCAGCGCAGCCTATGGAACCTTCTGCGTCTTCGTATGGTGCTTCTGTTTTGCAATCACCACCCTCATCGTTATCTGCGACTTCACGAGGCTGCAGTCCTGCCTACGCAACCTCTCCTGGGGGAACTTCACCGCGGCCTTTGCCATGTTGGCTTCTCTCATGACCCTCACGGCCTGCGTCATCTACCCACTCTACTTCGTCACCCTAAACTGTTCATCGTCCGACTGCGGCACCAGGAACCACAGGCTGGCGGTCAGCATCTGCGCGGGGCTTTTGTTCCTGGTCTACGCCATAGAGGTGTATTTGACTCGTGCCAAGCCCGGCATGCACTGCAGCTACATGGCCACGGCGGCGGGGCTTCTGAAGGTGGTCCAGGCCTTCGTGGCGTGCGTGATCTTTGGAGCTCTGGCTACAGAAAGCCAGTACAAGAGGTATGTGGCCACTCAGTGGTGCGTGGCTGTGTACAGTTTTTGCTTTGCAGTGACTGTGGTGGTGATCGTTCTCAACATCACCGGACGGGCGGTGACGCTACGCTGCCCCTTTGAACGCATCGTGGTGATCTATACGGTGATTGCGATTCTGATGTACCTGAGTGCTTCTGTTATATGGCCGGTGTTCTGCTTCGATACAAAATACGGGTCGCCAACCAGACCGGCCAAATGTTACTGGGGGCGCTGCCCGTGGGACAGCCAACTTGTGGTCACCATCTTCACTCATATCAACCTGGCATTGTACATAGCGGATTTGGTGTACACACAGAGACTGAGATTTGTGGCTCAGCGCTAACATGTGTTTATTGCGTGTACAGAGGACTTGGGGACCACGGGAGGTACCGATTGAAAAAAAGAAAATAATAATTGTGCAATCATTCGTATTTATTAGACTTTGTGACGTGAGTTTATTACTTTTGTCTGCATTTATTCTGTTTTTAGGAATTGACTTGAGAATGTAATTGTATAAATAAAAATTATTTTTTCTATAATTATCTACCTCCTGGTTCCGAGTATAAATTGGGCCCAGAAGGGCTATTTTTAGCTGCCTGTTTCTAAAGCTAGCTTTCATTGAACTGTAAGTATAAAATGGAATTTCTAACCCAGACTTTTCTTTTAGCCCCCCGTTCATACTGGTGAGACTTGTCATGCGATTTGTTTCAATCTTGTTTTATTAAGGTTTTCAAATATAGAAAAAAAAAAAAAAAGAGCTTAAATTTACAATAGACAAAGAATTTCCGTTTATAAAAAAAAAAAATTTAAGATATGATGTCTACTTAGTGATTACCAAGGGTATACTTTACCGAAATACTATATATATATATATATAAAAATCAAATAAAATTTGCCTTAACACTTAGTAGGATCCAGAAATCCAATAAAAAATGGGTAATCTTATATTCCACACTTGCATTCGGGGATACATCTATGTGTGTATTATTCATATTGTGTTTTTTTTTTTTTTTTTTACCTGAACTTCAATATAAAAGAAAAATAAAGAAGAGGAGGGAGGAAATAGAATTAAAAGGAGGAATGGGGGTGGTAAAAAAAGGGGGGGGGGTATGGAAATAGGGAAAGGTCACTTGGAAAAAAGGGTAAAGATTTAGTAGGATCCAGAAATCCAATAAAAATGGGCTAGTCTTATATTCCACACTTGTGTTCAGGGATACATCTATGTGTGTATTATTCATATTGTTTTTCTTCTTATTTTTATTTGTTTTACCTAAACTTCAATGTAAAAGAAAAACTAAAGAAGAAAAACAATATGAATAATACATAGATAGATGTATCCCTGAATGCAAGTGTGGGATAGAAGACTACCCAATTTTTATTGGATTTCTGGATCCTACTAAATCTTCACCCTTATTTCCAAGCGACCTTTCCCTATTTCCATACCCCCCCCCCCCCCCCTTTTACCACCCCGCGCCCCATTTAATTCTCTTTCCTCCCTCCTCTTCTTTAGTTTTTCTTAAACTTCAATGTAAAAGAAAAAATAAAGAATAAAGAAGAGGAGGGAGGAAAGAGAATTAAAAGGGGGAATGGGGTGGTAAAGGGGGGGGGGGGGGGTATAGAAATAGGGAAAGGTCACTTGGAAAAAAGGGTAAAGATTTAGTAGGATCCAGAAATCCAATAAAAATTGTGTAGTCCTATATTCCACACTTGCGTTCAGGGATACATCTACGTGTGTATTATTCATATTGATTTTCTTCTTATTTTATTAGTTTTTTTTTTTTTTTTTTTACCTAAACCTCAATGTAAAGAAAAACTAAAAGAAGAAAACCAATATGAATAATACATATAATACATACATAGATGTATCCCTGAATGCAAGCGTGGAATATAAGACTACCCAATTTTTATTGGATTTCTGGATCCTACTAAATCTTTACCCTCATTTCCATAGGGAAAGGTCATTTGGAAATAAGGGTAAAGATTTAGTAGGATCCAGAAATCCAATAAAAACTGTGTAGTCTTATATTCCACACTTGCGTTCAGGGATACATCTATGTGTGTATTGTTCATATTGTATTTTTTTTAACCTAAACTTCTATGTAAAAGAAAAAAAAAATGAAGAAGAGGAGGGAGGAAAGAGAGAGAAAAAAAAGGGGGGGTGAAAAGGGGGGGGGAATAGGGAAAGGTCGCTTGGAAATAAGGGTAAAGAGATCTGGGGAGGGAAGTGGAGGGTAACATGGATGCAGAAAATAGCATAAACACTTCTTCATAGCTGAGAGAGAACAGTGACGGGGTCCAAATTCAGATGAACTTCGGAACTCTGACCAGGCAGTCCAAGTGTAACAAAACTGATCCTCTTTTTCCATTTCCGGTGGCAGCAGCCATTCAGGTCCAAATCACATGCCAAGTCGCTCCCTATTGTCGGCAATGGAACTGTTCAAAACGGTGCGACTCCAACTTTGTGGTGCTGCACCGATTTGAAAAAAAAAAAAGGTTCCTGCACTATTTTTTTGCGATTTCAGGTGCGACTTTCAGAGACATCTGTACATGAAGTCGCACAGATGTCAGGCAAGTCGCACCTGAAGTCGCACTGACCTGCAGATTTGAAATTCATGTGACGTTGCAGGATTTCAAAGTCAGATTCAGTGTGAACAGGGGCTTAGTTTTGGATAGTAAGGGCTCATGCACACAGGACATTTTTTGCTGCTGCTTTTAGGGGCGTCTGGCATTTTTTTCTATTTTATTGCCTCTGAACTCTCCTCCATGTTAGCCTATGTGTCCATGCACACATAAACTTTGAGAGGAGTTTGGAGGCAAAAGTGTTTAGGGGCAGTAAAAAAATAAAATGACTGCCTGTGCGTCCAGGGGCAGAGGCTGCTGGCTGTAAAAACGCGAAACGCCCCAAAACGCAGCTAAACACCGTAACAAGCTTTTAACTGCATTTGGCATATTTAGGCATCTTTACATTGTACATAGGGAGTGTTTTTACTGTAAAGATGCAAAAAAAGGTACATAAACGCTATTCAAAAATGGGGCTAAAAGCGTGTTTTGAACGCTGCTTTTTCCTGGCAGCAGCGCTGGTGTTTTTTAAATGTCCTGTGTGCATGAGGCCTAAATGTTAAAACCCCTGTCAGTATTTTTTACTATCTATGTCCCATAGAGCATATGTCCTTTCAATTCCTGTCCCGTAGACTTAAAGGGGGGTTCCGGCCGGGAAAAAAAAATTAAAAGTCAGCAGCTACAAACACTGTAGCTGCTGACTTTTAGTAAGCACACTTACCTGTCCTGGGTGCCCGCGATGTCGGCCGCCCGAGGCCGACCCGTCCCTCGGCTCTCGGGTCCCGGCACCGCCATTCGAACTAAGGGAAACAGGCAGTGGAGCCTTGCGGCTTTACTACCCGTTTCCTACTGCGCATGCGCGAGTCACGCAGCACTTTGTGAATGGGACGCGATGTGTTGTGGGACACACACAGTTCCCATAACACACCGCGCCCCATTCCCCAGAAGACAACGCGGGGAGGAGAAGACTGAACATCACCGCGGCATAGGAAGAGGCAGATTAGGAAGACTGCCTAGCAACAGCCATTTCAGGTAAGTTAAATTTTTTTTTTTTCCTCCCATTTTTTAGGAATCTTTTTTTGCATTTTTTTTTTTTTTTTTTAGGGTGGACCTCCACTTTAACAGGAAACAATAGGAGATCAGTAAAAGTAAGAGGAATTACAATTGTCACCAGATAAGTTGTGCCCATTAGCACTTCTTGTTCTGTTGAAGTCTCTAAAACTGGCCATACACACATCGGTGGTCTATTTACTTTTCATTAAAGGCAAAACTTTTTTTTCCCTTTTAGGTAGAGTAAGGGAGGGTTATAACCCCTGTCAGTTAGTTTTTTTGTTGCCATCTGTGTTCCATAGGGGAGATCTTCCTTCACTTCCTGTCCCATAGCCAAAACAAGAAGTGAGAGGAGGAAATCCCTGAAAATGAAGGGAATTCCTTGGGACCCCCCCCCCCCCCCCCCCCCCCCCCCCGTCACCACAACTAGTGTCCCCATTGGAAGATTTCCCCTCTATTACTTTTCTTTGGACAACCCAAAATTTGCCATTTTCTTTTACTTTCATCTTCAATGATAATGGTAAACATGACAAATAGTGAGGGTGAATCTCCTTAACGGGGGGGCACAGACAGCAATAAAACTCTAATAGGTACTCCAATCCCTCTGCTCTCTGCCCAAATCTAAAATAATATACTTTAAAAAAAAAATGCTGGACGAATGTCACAAGCGTTCACCCAGTCAGCACAGATTCTCACCGTGATTTGCCCAATACGTTTATTTCCTATGATCGTCAGCATCATCTAGTGGCCAAAATGTGGTATTTTTCTCATCAGGAAAATACCTCATTATGGTCTGTAGATGGAGCGAACGATCATAGGAAATATATGTGTTTTAAAGCGTTACTAAACCCTCGTGTTTTGTTTTTTTAAAATAACAAACATGTCATACTTACCTCCACTGTGCAGTTGGTTTTGCACAGAGTGGCCCCGATCCTCCTCTTCTGGGGTCCCTCAGCGGTGCTAGTAGCACCTTTCTGCATTGAGTGCCCCGTCGGAGAAGTACTCTCCTGTGGGACACCCGTGCGGGCGCTCTCCCCAGTCCCACTTCTGCGTCTATTGACACAGAAAGCAGGACTCGGCCCCGCCCCCGGCGACCGCATCATTGGATTTGATTGACAGCAGCGGGAGCCAATGGCTGTGCTGCTATCAATCTATCTAATCGGGACCCAGACACCAGCTAGAGCTGGTGTGCTCGACCCCCGGAGAGAAGAAAACTGGGTTCAGGTAAGTAAAAACGGAGGGCACTGGGGGGCTGCAGCACTATAGAAGGTTTTTCACCTTAATGCATACAATGCATTAAGGTGAAAGACCACAAGGGTTTACAACCCCGTTAATGGTGAGAATTTGTAAAAGCTGGGTGACTGCTTGTGACAATTGTTAATTATTATTGCCACTGACCACCAATGAAAGGGTGGAGTGTTATTCATTATTGCCACGGACACCCAATAACCAGAGGGGTAATTGTTACTGCCACAGACCACCAATGAAAGGGGGATGGGGGTTCATCGTTACTGCCACTAACGACTAATGAGGGTGGGGTGTTAATTGTTATTGCACATGACCACCAATAAAGGGGTGGGGTATTACTTATTATTGACACTGAACACCAATGAAGGGGTTGGGTTGGGTGTTAACTAATATTGCCCATGACCACCAATGAAGGGGTGTGGTATTAATTATTATTGCAACTTACCACCGAAGAAGGGGTGGGGTATTAATTATTATTGCCAATGAAGGGGTTGGGTGGGGTGTTAATATTGCCCATGACCACCAATGAAGGGGTGTGGTATTATTATTTTCTATGACCACCAATGAAGGGGTGGGGTATTAATTATTATTGTCCCTGGCCACCAATAAAGGGGTGGGGTGGGGTGGGGTATTGATTATTATTGCCATTGACCACCAATGAAAGGGTGGGGTATTAATTATTATTGCCACTTACCACCAATGAAGTGGTTGGGTGGGGTTTTAACTATTATTGCCATTGATCACCAATAAAAACAGAGGTAATGGCTACTGCCGCTGACCACCAATGAAAGTGGGTAGGGGGGAGTTAATTGGTACTGTCACTAACCACTATTGAAGGTGGGGTGGGGGGGTTAAATATTACTACCACTCACCACCAATGGGGCTTTAATATTACTGCCACTGACCTCTACCTGGTGCCTGACATCTGGCGTTGTGGGGGTTACCAGCTTTGGGCTTCCAGGTTCAGTGGCTCTAAAGATGATCTGACAGCGACACGCCCCCTCCTGTCCTCTCCTCCAATGAGAAAAGTGTAACTGATTACACTGCATCTGACATGATCTGTGAATGTGGAAGCGTCTGATCAGTCACAGGATTCTCTCTCCCATTCACAACACGTGTTACAGACAGTGAAATCAATGAAAAAACTTTTCTCATTGGAGGAGAGGGCGGTAGTGGGTGTGTCCTTGTCAGATCATCTTTAGTGCAGCTGAGCCTGGAGACCTGAAGCTGTTAACCTCTAAAGCAATGGAAGTTCAGCAGCAGGAAGAGGACGGGGCAGCACTGCAGTGAAGATTTGTACAGCCAGTGCCGGGACAAGGTCATCTAGGGCCCATGGCAAACATACTGAAATGCACCCCCCCCCCCCCCCCGATGCATGAGCATTATATGTCAGCAAAAATCCCCGCCCCCCCCCCCAAAAAATCGAAAAATGGCAACTTATCTGCATGAATACCCCCTAAGCAAAAAATCACCCTCTTCCCAGTACAAATCTGCCCCCCTGCTGAAATTCCCCCTCCCAGAACAAATATTTGTGCTCCCCCCCCCCCAAAAAAAATCACCCCTCCTAGCATAAATCCTATACCACTAAAATTTCCCCTCCAAATACACCCCCCCCCCCCCCATCCCCCAATTTCCCTTCCTAGCACAATTCCCCACATCATATAACCTCTTGTAGCACAAAACCCCCCAATCTCCCCTCCTAGCACAAATCCACTTCCTCCATCCCCCGTCCCAACACAGATCCCCTTAAATCTCCACTCCTGGCACACTCCCTCAAATTTCCCGTCCTAGAACAATTTTTACCGCCTGCCACCCCCCAAATTCCCCCTTCCAACACAAATCCCCTTCTCTCCAATCTCCTCATGGCCCCCTCCCACCTCACATGATACCACAGTGCCCAGGGCAGCCGTCCATCCTGCCCACCCCTTGTCCCGGCCCTGTGTACAGCATCCATCAGCCTGCACATCATTGGACATCTTCATTACAGGTAAATGAAACTAAAGCTGTACTAAAAAATGTTTTTTATGTAGACTTCAGCGTTAACCGTGTCCGCTGTTTTGACCACACCCACTCGCGGTACGTAATCAGGGCACATTTTTCTTCTTGTTCCCTTCAAGATGTCCCTTCCATACCATGGAGGAGTTTTAACAAACGTATCTTCTATTACAGGATGTTTTTATTTTACGTTCATCCTTGTAGTGGCGGGGTCACTTTCCTGTCAAATTTGTTTATTAAATTATAGCAATTAGTATACATAAGTACATATGGTGGCAGCAAAAGAAAAGAAAGAAAAGATCACATATATGGTAATAATATTGAGTTGTAGTTCCAACATAAACGAAAATAATAGTTAATAGTTTAACTAAAACTATTTTAGCATGGCTCTAACTACTCAAAAGATTGCGTTATACATTGTATAAGAGAGGATAAAACCAACTTAGACCAAGTTAATATAAAATGACCTGAGATAATAATTAAGACTTTTTTTTTTATTTTTTTTTTTATCAAGAATATAGTTTTTAAATAAATAAATAAATAAATAAATTATTATGGAATCTAAAATCTTATACTAGATATTGGAACTATGATAACCAAGGAAATAAAAGTTCTGCTGCCAGAACTACAGTAAAACCTTGGACTGTGAGCATAATTCCTTCCAGAATCATGCTTGTAATCCAAAGCACTTGTAAATCAAAGCGAATTTCCCCATAAGAAATAATGGAAACTCAAATGATTCGTTCCACAACCATTTATTCATAAGTCCTTCAGTTTATAGTCCATATAAAAAGATTATAGCAATGTGACCAGGTTGTGTAACCATAAAATGTCCATCCACAAATGGAAGCCTCCACAAGGGGATTAGAAGCAAAATCCAGCAGGAGCTCAAGAGTATAAAAGAGAAGAGAGGCGCCTCTAAGTGTAGCAATATGTTGCTAAATGTTGTACCTTCATTAAATGTAACCATATTGCTACACTTAGAGGCGCCTCTCTTCTCTTTTATATGTGACATGACGCTACTCTTATATCAAGATGTCGCTTGTATATCAAGACAAAATTTATTTAAAAATGTTGCTTGTCTCTCAAACCAAGGTTTTACTGTATATAAAGAGTACATTTATTTATTATTTATTTATTTCAGGTACTTATATAGCGCCGTCAATTTACGCAGCGCTTTACATATATATATTATACATTCACATCAGTCCCTATACCCTCAAGGAGCTTACAATCTAAGGTCCCTAACTCACATTCATACCTATACTAGGGCCGATTTAGACCGGATCCAATTAACCTACCAGCATGTCTTTGGAGTGTGGGAGGAAACCGGAGTACCCGGAGGAAACCCACGCAGACACAGGGAGAACATGCAAACTCCAGGCAGGTGGTGTCGTGGTCGGGATTCGAACCAGCGACCCTTCTTACTGCTAGGCGAGAGTGCTACCCACTGCGCCACTTTGAAAGAGGAGAGATAGAGAATAGGGAGAAAAAGTAGAAGAGCGAAAGATGATAAAATAAAAAGTAATCTTAGGTAGGAGAAAAAGAAATAGATAGGGAAGAAAGAAATTAGAGGTAGTAGGGGTCCCCGGGGTAGTAGATGGTAATAAACACATACCACGTGTAATAATATACCCGAACCATTGTGACTCCATTTACTTGTCATGTTAGCTTAAATCTGCAACTATGAAAGAATGCTTAGAAAGATGCTTGCACAAGCACTGTACTCTATATATATATATATATATATATATATATATATATATATATATATATATATATATCATTGTGGGTTGGTTTGTCCTTTCCTGTTCCCGGTTCTGTAGGCCATGGGACAGGATGCATGACTTATGACTCATAACCGGATGGTCTGTTGACTCCTGTGAAGTCATGATAAATATATCTTAGGGGTCGCTGACTTGTATAACCATATATTTATATATATACAAATACATAATTTACTAACCACTCCCCTTTCTCCTCTTTTAATTGGCAAGTTGAACCATATATAAGCTGTATACACACCTAATAAAGGCAGACGTTTTACAAATGCACAACCTGCTTCTCGTTTCATTCGGTGTCTCCAGATATCTGAGGGCCCTGTTGGTGTACCTACAAGAAGGGTGGTCATCCAGAACCTACTATTTCCTTTCACCATGAATGCAGAGAATGGAAGTAAAAATTGAGATTATCAAGGTCTTAGTAGGGAAGCATTAAAATTGGAAGGCAAAAAGTGAGTCACCCAGGGATTCCATATATTCTCAAAGTTGGATATTTTATCTTGAGCTATAGCCTCTGTTTTGGCATGGATCATAGCTTGATTGACTCTATTTTTAGTTTCAGGAATTATTAAGGATGGGGATTTCCAAGCTTTGGCAATTGTTTGTTTCGCGGCTGCAGTGATCTGTAATAGGAGTTTGAATTGGCGGTAGGAGAGAGTGGCCGGTTTTAAGTTTAAAAGTGCTATTGTAGGATCAGGATTGATAGGGATTTCAAACAGGGTTGAAATCATAAGAGATACATCTTTCCAGAATTTTTTTGCTACTGGGTAATCCCACCAAGTATGGAGATGTGATCCAAGATCCACCACAGCCACGAAAACAAGATGGAGAATAATTTGGAGCATATTTCACAATTCTAACAGGGACCAAATACCACCGTGTGAGTACTTTAATTGTCTCTAAGGCAGCTATGTTTTGTGAGGATGACTTAGTTGTGATCCAAATCTTATCCCAATCGGCTGCTTCCAACGAAAACCCAAGATCCATCTCCCACTTAGCCACATATGATGGTGGGTCTGAGTTGGGTTTAGTAATAGGATGAGTGTAAAGAGTTGAAATAAGTACCTTAGTTTGTGGGTCATGTTCACTTATATTTTCAAAGCACGTTAATTTATCTAAATGAATTCTTTCTTGTATATAGGGCATAAAAATGTTTTAATCTGAAGATATCGAAAGAGCTCTGAATTAGGAAGTTTGTGACTTTCACATACAGTATCTCACAAAATAGAGTACACCCCTCACATTTTTGTAAATATTTTATTATATCTTTTCATGTGACAACACTGAAGAAATGACACTTTGCTACAATGTAAAGTAGTGAGTGTACAGCTTGTATAACAGTGTAAATTTGCTGTCCCCTCAAAATAACTCAACACACAGCCATTAATGTCCAAACCGCTGGCAACAAAAGTGAGTACACCCCTAAGTGAAAATGTCCAAATTGGGCCCAATTAGCCATTTTCCCTCCCCGGTGTCATGTGACTCATTAGTGTTACAGGGTCTCAGGTGTGAATGGGGAGCAGGTGTGTTAAATTTGGTGTTATCGCTCTCACTCTCTCATACTGGTCACTGGAAGTTCAAAGAACTCTCTGAGGATCTGAAAAAAAGAATTGTTGCTCTACATAAATATGGCCTAGACTATAAGAAGATTGCCAAGACCCTGTAACTGAGCTTGCCAAGATTGCCAAGACCACACAGCAGTTTAACAGGACAGGTTCCACTCAGAACAGGCCTCGCCATGGTCGACCAAAGAAGTTGAGTGCACGTGCTCAGCGTCATATCCAGAGGTTGTCTTTGGGAAATAGACATATGAGTGCTGCCAGCATTGCTGCAGAGGTTGAAGGGGTGGGGGGTCACCCTGTCAGTGCTCAGATCATACATATAAAATTGGTCTGTATGGCTGTCGTCCCAGAAGGAAGCCCCTTCTAAAGAAGATGCACAAGAAAGCCTGCAAACAGTTTGCTGAAAACAAGCAGACTAAGGACATGGATTACTGGAACCATGTCCTGTGGTCTGATGAGACCAAAATAAACGTATTTGGTTCAGTTGGTGACAAGCGTGTGTGGCGGCAACGAGGTGAGAAGTACAAAGACAAGTGTGTCTTGACTACAGTCAAGCATGGTGGTGGGAGTGTCATGGTCTGGAGCTGCATGAGTGCTGCCGGCAGTGGGGATCTACAGTTCATTGAGGGAACCATAAATGCCAACATGTACTGTGACATACTGAAGCAGAGCATGATCCCCTCCCTTCAGAGACTGGGCCGCAGGGCAGTATTCCAATGTGATAATGACCCCAAACACACCTCCAAGACGACCACTGCCTTGCTAAAGAAGCTGAGGGTAAAGGTGATGGACTGGCCAAGCATGTCTCCAGACCTAAACCCTATTGAGCATCTGTGGGGCATCCTCAAACAGAAGGTGGAGGAGAGCAAGGTCTCTAACATCCACCAGCTCCGTGATGTCGTCATGGAGGAGTGGAAGAGGACTCCAGTGGCAACCTGTGAAGCTCTGGTGAACTCCATGCCCAAAAGGGTTAAAGGGGTTGTAAAGGTATAAATTTTTTCACCTTAATGCATTCTATGCATTAAGGTGAAAAAACTTTTGATAATACCGCCCCCCCCAGCCCCCCCCGTTTTACTTACCTGACACCTCGAAACTCGGCCGCTCGTTCCCGACCTCCATTCAGCCGATCAGCCTGGTCGCTGATTGGCTATAGTGGATGGATTGAAAGCAGCGCAGCCATTGGCTCGCGCTGCTGTCAATCACATCCAATGATGCGGCGCGCCGGGGGCGGGGCCGAGTGATACAGCGAGCGGCTATAGCCGCCGGCTGTATCACGGGAGCGCACCCGCAATAACTAACCACCATGCGAGGGAGCTCGCATTAAGGTGGTTAGTTATTGCGGGGAGGAGCTGAGACAGCCGCCGAGGGACCCCAAAAGAGCAGGTTCGGGGCCACTCTGTGCAGAACGAGCTGCACAGTGAAGGTAAGTATAACATGTTTGTTATTTTTAAAGATAAAAAAAATTACCTTTACAACCCCTTTAAGGCAGTGCTGGAAAATAATGGTGGCCACACAAAATATTGACACGTTGGGCCCAATTTGGACATTTTCACTTAGGGGTGTACTCACTTTTGTTGCCAGTGGTTTAGACATTAATGGCTGTGTGTTGAGTTATTTTGAGGGGACAGCAAATTTACACTGTTATACAAGCTGTACACTTAATACTTTACATTGTAGCAAAGTGTCATTTCTTTAGTGTTGTCACATGAAAAGACATAATAAAATAATTACAAAAATGTGAGGGGTGTACTCACTTTTGTGAGATACTGTAAGTCAGGGAAAGTTTTGAATGAAGTAGAGGATGCTAGTTTACAGAGTTGAGTTAAATTAGTGTGAGGTCCATGCTTTAAAAGATTTAAGCCTCGTACACACGATCGGATTTTCCGACGGGAAATGTTCGATGACAGGCTGTTGGCGGTAAATCCGACCGTGTGTACGCTCCATCGAACAATTGTTGTCGGATTTTCCGCAAACAAATGTTGGATGGCAGGTTTTAAAATTTTCCGCAAACAAATGTCTGTTGTCGGATTTTCCAAGCGTGTGTACACAAGTCCGTCGGACAAAAGTCCAAAGTACAAACACGCATGCTTGGAAGCAAGGATGAGCCGGAAGCGGTCAGTCTTGTAAACTAACGGTCGTAATGGAGAATTAACATTCGTGACGCGGCAAATTATGAAATCTCGAAATGCAGCGCACAATTCTCTTCTTCTTTAATGGGATAATAATGAAGCTGTTTTGCTGGTGATACTGATAGTTATTGCAAACAAATTTTCAAAGGCTTTTTTTTTCTAGTGATATCAAGAATATTTTTATTATGGGTTTTTTTTTTTATTTGGGCAAGTTACCTCAACACCATTATCCTGTAGTTTTTAAGTTAAGTTAAGTTATCAAAGATACAACTATGTTGGTGTCACTTGTCAATTTTACATTGTATTTTTTTAAACGTAACTGCCTACTCCCAAACTGTCATTTGAAGTAAAACACACAGCCAAGTATTATTCTACACAATTTTTTTTATTGTGCATTAAAAAAAGAAAACAAATAAAATTAGACATGATATCTGCCAATAGAACTTAACCAAAAAGTATATTCTATGCATCCAAAAATATAGAAAATGTACCAAATCAAATCGTTATTCAGCCAAATAAATAATGTCAAAGCAATAACTCCAAGGCCAATAATAAATAACACGTTATCTCCTCCGATTCCGCAACATGGTTGGTTGACGAACAGCCGTTCAGAAACAAACTGAAAAGCGTGAAATGAAAAGCGCGAATCAACACTCACCAAACTTCTACTAACACGAAATTAGTAGAAGGAGCCCAAAGGGTGGCGCTAAAGAGCTGCAAAACAATGTAGTACGTCACTACGTTCGTGTTTGTTGGCCGACAATTCCTTGCCGTTTCTTTGCGAGACAAGTTTGGGCCAACGCCCTTCGGACAAAAGTCCACGGTTTTGTTGGCCAACAATCCGATCGTGTGTACGAGGCTTTAGGGGGAAGACCAAGTAGGATAGAAAAGTGGATTTTTAAGAAATGATAAAAGAGGTATAAAGGGAGATTGTAGTCCATTGACTAATTTAAATTTATCCAAAATGGCTAGCGTACGTTTAGTTATAGGATTATTGAGATTTTTTTTACAGTCGGAGGAATTAGACCATACGAGGTTGGTTATTGCGGCGGGGTCACTTTATTCTACTTCTGTGTATCCTCATCGGAATCTGTAAAAAGTTCATGAGTGCCAAAGGCACAAACAATAAATAGCTGAGCGCTGCAAGGCTCAACAGAATTGTATATTTTTAGGAAGCTAAAACCGGCCAAGCAAGCTCATAGTTTTTATCTTCTACACAAAAGCCTGCGAGTAGCAGATGGCAGAATGTTAAAGAGGAAGTAAACCCTGATTGGGGTTTATGCTTACCTTCAACCACAGAAAGTGTGGTTGAAGGTAAGCATAAAATTATCTGTATCAAAAAAGGAAAACAAACAATAAATAAATAGAAAATCACAAATAAAATCTGTTGGGCAACACAGAAAGCTTCCAGTTTTTTTTTTTTCCAACAAGACCCCTCTGAACCTTATGTATTAAAACCTAACTTTATTTTTTTGTTTTAAATCAGCACAGGGGAACGAGAGATGTGCCTTGTGCTGCTAGCTACTTTCCTAGGCTAAAGGGCGGTAAAAATGGTAGGAATTGCATCAATGGCATTGGCATCCATATCTGCAGCCTTAGAGGTAAATAGAAAACACCGCGCTAACCAGTAAAATGAATGAAAGCTGCTGCATACAGTTTGACAAAAACAACAAAATAGGCATATGGAAAAATGCAGCGCATGTACAAATGAATATAGGTCTTTAAAATGGTGAAACAGTTAAGAAATAACTAATTGACCACAGGTGCCTTGAAATAACTAATTGACCACAAAATCAACAAAAAAAAACAACAAAACCATCTATGGACGTTTGTGTTTCAAGGCACCTGTGGTCAATTAGTTATTTCTTGACTGTTTCACCATTTTAAAGACCTATATTCATTTGTACATGCGCTGCATTTTTCAATATATCTGCAGCCTTCTCCGCCTCCCTGACCTTAAAAGGAACGGGAGCACTGTAATGGGGAGACCTGATGTAAGGGGGCACTCTGATGGGACACTCGATGTAAGGGGACATTCTGATGGGGACACCTGATATAAGGGAGCACTCTGATGGTGACAATTGATACAAGGGAACACTCTTTTGGACAGTTGATGTAAAGGGGCACTCTGGTGGGGACACTTGATGTAAGGGGACATTCTAATGGGGACACCTAATATAAGGGAGCACTCAGATGGGGACACCGGGTGTAAGGGAACACTCTGATGGTAACAATTGATGTAAGGGGGCACTCTAATGGGGACAATTGATGGAAGGTAGCACTCTGATGGGGAAACTTGAAGCACTCTGATGGGACATTCGATGTAAGGGGACATTCTGATGGGGACACCTGATATAAGTAAACACTCTGATGAGGACAATTGATACAAGGGAACACTCTTCTGGACAGTTGATACATCTGGTGGGGACACTTGATGTAAGGGGACATTCTAATGGGGACACCTAATATAAGGGATCACTCAGATGGGGGCACCTGATGTAAGGGGGCACTCTGATAGGAACAATTGATGTAAGGGAGAACTCTGATGGGGGCACTCTGATGGAGACAGTTGATGTAAGGGGACATTCTGATGGGGACACCTGATATAAGGGAGCACTCTGATGGGGACACTTGATGTAAGGTTACATGCTGATGGGGACACCTGATGTTTAGGGACAATTGATGTATGGTGACATTCTGGTGGCAACACTCTGATGAGGTCACCTGATGTAAGAGGGCACTGTGATGGGGACACTTGAATTAGGGAATAAAGGAGATACTGTAATGGAGACACCTGATGTAGGGGGCACTATGATGGGGACATCTGATGTAAAGGACACTTTGTTGGGGATACCTGGTATAGGGGGCACTGTGTTAGGGACAGCTGATGTGAGGGGGCACAGTGATGGGAACATGTCAATTAAGGGGACACAGTGTTGGGGACATCTGATTTAAGAGAGTACTCTGATGAGGACACCTGATGCAAGGGTGCACTGTGATAGGGACATCTAAAGTAAGGGGAGTCATAGCACAAACATGAGAACAAAATTTTATTGACCTGTGCCTGCTGCATTTGTTTTCTCTATTCGTACAAATTTTTTAGATTGTACTATTTGAAACAAATTCGCTTTTTTATATGTACACCTCCCAGACAGACAACAAACCCATCACCCTTGGATGGCTAAATGTGGTGCTTAATTACTAACATGAGTGATCTGAAAAAAAAAAAATATACGGTATTTTTACAGAAATATTTTACCCATCTCTGGAATGTTGAAAGATATTTGCTGTATCTCTATTCTTGGGTCGTGGAAAGCTTGCCGGCCCCCAGTGATTGGTATGCTCTGTCTGGGCTGGAGTCTATGGACACAATGTACACACCATCCAGACAAAGCCATGTGCTCGCAGTAGACAGCTGACTCTCACAGAGAGGACGACTCCTAGGAATGGATGGAATGGGCAAATGCATGTCGAGGAATTTTTTTTTCTTTTAGTATTCCAGGAATGAGAGGAGTTGTGTTATCCTTGGTGTTATCCTTGTGTAATTCTCTTTTGGGGGGGTTATGAGAAATGGCATTCCTTAAACAGGATATTGCTAAAACCTGTAAGTAAATAAGAGAACCAGAACCTTCGCTAAATGGAAGAGTGGGTTTGATAATAATGTTGGCAGTGCCGCCACCCAGGACATGGCCTCTGAGTACAGAGGGGATTCCCTTCCTGGGATATTAAAGGGGTTGTAAACCCTCAAGGTTTTTCACCTTAATGCATTTTATGCATTAGGGGTAAAATCTTCTGTAGTGCAGCACCCCCCAAACCCCCCCTTTAACTTACCTGAACCCGATCTTTCCAGTAACGAGAACGAGCGCAGCAGCTCCAGCTGCTGTCTCGGGTCCTCATTGGACAGATTGATAGTCAATCAAATCCAGTGACACGGGAGGCGGGGCCAAGTCCTTCTGTCTGTGTCAATGGGCGCAGAAGCAGGACTCGGGAGCGCACCCGCGCAAGTGCATTGAAAGCGTCTCTCTCTATAGTATAGTTCGGTTATGTGTAGTATACTGTAGTACAGTCGCCAACCCCCCCCAAAAAAAAAAAAATGGGTCCACATGAGCTTTTAGCCATAATATGTACAGCATTTTAGCAGGTTATGGCAGGCTTACCTTGCAAGGGATCCTCTTCCAGCGCTGTGGTGTCAGTGCTCCTCTGGGTCACTTTTTTTTTCGCCACAATGCACCTTCACCTAAGTAGACAAAAATCCTTGCACCAGCCCCGATGCACTCACTCCAGAGTCTGCTGCATGTCATTTTTCTACACCAACTTCCTGATTGGACCATGCCTGTGCAATGTGTGCCTGCACAACCAGGGTTTCAACACAATCACAAGGGTGACAACGCAGAAGCACAATTGTGAGCTAGGAGCAGAGTTGTCACCTTATAGCAGGAAGTGTTTTAACAAGGACCTTCATGGCAGGATCTTCAGGTATTCTTTTGAAAGCGTTGAGTTCCACTCATTTTTAAGAGTTAACTAGTGGCGGCCACTCCATTAGGGGCGCAGGGGCGCCGCCCCCTATCCATGCATCTGGCCCCCTAGTCTACATGCGGGGCGCCGGACACATGGATTTCAATGGGTTTTTTTTTTAAGCACATGATTAGAGCCTGAGGCTCTAATAGGCATTAAAAAAGAGTGGGCTCGGAGCGCAGAGCACTGCGCTCTGAGCCCACCCAGTTGTATGACAATAGCGAATGAATATTCACTATTGTCACACTGATTCTCCTCCCGATACACTTTAAGGCTGGGTTCACACCTATGCGCATTGGATGTGGGTTTTCTCCGCATCCAATTCGCATAGCAGGAGAATAGCTATCTATGGAGCCGGTTCACATATCTCCGCAGCAGGTCCGGTGCGTTTTGCAGGAAAAACGTGTGCCTTTTTTGGTCCATTTCAGGTCCGAATTTAGCCCAAAATTCGGGCTGAAATCGGACCTGAAGCGGTGAACCAGCACGCACCGGACCCCTGCTGTGCGACGGATGCGGCGATGGTGTGAACCCAGCCTAACAGTGGAGCTAGTAGTCAGGAGGTCCGGGGACCCCATTATTTATGGTTATGACCTGAGTGGAGGAATGATGGCTACCTTGGCCTATTATAAAAATAATTTTCCCACCACTGAGAAATAAGAAATCCCTCCACATGGCACATGCCCATTCCAGCCATTCCTCTGACTCTTCTCCTCGTTGAGGGCCAGCTGGCAGATGTCTTTGCTTTTATTATTTTGCACCCAGCTCCCCAACATAGTCAAACATGCCAATCTATGGGCTGGGGGAGGGGAAAATTCCTGTCTATTATTACACAACATTCCAAATTCCAGAGATCGATTATTTGCTTCTTCTTTTTCCGCATTAAAATTGCATCAATCGTATTGTCACCGGAGCTTGTTGCAGGCTGGTTAGTAATAGTATAGTACAGTATAGCAATATAATAGTATTGTATAGTATAGTAATATATTAGTATAGTATCATGTAGTATACTAATATAATAGTTTAGTACAGTATCGTATAGCATCATATACTATAGCAATATAATAGTATAGTATTGTATAGTATAATAAAATTATAGTATAGTTCAGTTATGTGTAGTATACTAGTACAGTGGCAGCCCATCAATAAGAGGCGCAGGGGCGCCGCCCCCCCAAAGCGAAGAAATAAATAAATAGTCCCTTTAAGAGTGTGCAGGGCGCCGGACACACATCCGCTATGGGGGGTATAATGTCATTGCAATGATTGCGGGTAAGAATATCTATTGGCAGGCCTTTGGACCGCCCTCGGGGCACAGAGTATTACGCCCTGAACACTCCCTCTCTCGCATAATGTTTCAGTAGCGTCTACTGATTGGCACGGCACTAGGACATAGGGCGGTGCATTATTTGCATAGTGGCTACTGATTGGCATGGTACTAAGCGTAGGGCAGTGCATTAGGTTTCTGCTGGAAACCTAATGCATCTGCCCTATGTCCTAGTACCGCCGCTGCACCAATCAGCAGCCACTTTTGTAAATAATGCCCTGCTCTATGTCCTAGTACCACGCCAATCAGTAGCCGCTGTCACAAAGTTTCATTGCAAATGCATTAGGTTTCCAGATAGTGATTGGCGCGGTAATAGGATGTAGGGCGGTGCTATTAGAGGAACCGCTGCGTCACTTCCGGTTTCTGGAGCGTGGATGGAGACCTAAACAGAGGAGTCGGCCAGCCTGCAGGTGGAGTGAAAAAAAAAAAACCCTTGATACTGTATAAGGGGGGGGGGGGGGGGGAGGGGTTGCTGATCTATATGTATGGAGGGTCATTATGCTGTATATGGGGGGTCCTTATGTTTGGGGAGGGTCTACTGATCATGTATGGGGGTCCTAATCTAGTATGGGAAAGGGTACTTATGGGGTACTTTTATTGTTGAACAGTTATGTTTTTGTATTATTTGTGTTTTTAATATAATTGTATCTCTTTTCAGATAGAGAAACATATTCTCTTATCTGTTCCGTCTGTGAACCTTGGCCGTGTCCTGAAGAAGCCTAGCGGCGAAACGCGTAGACATACAAGGGCTCACTGCACAAATAACATATAGATGCATTTATGCTACATTTTTTATTCGTATCTGGTCTTTTTGTATATTGTTAACCTAAATAAATTTGATTGTTTATAATTTATTGTCTCTCCATTGTTTCTTAGCCTATAAAGTCCGCCTGTTTGGTAATACTTAGTATTGCCTAAATTTGTTCCCCCTAATTATTTACGGATGTGGCTGTCTGCTGTGCACTTTTCCTATTTAGTTACTTATGGGGGTCCTTACCTATTTTTTTTTTTTTGTAATTCCTTTATTTTTCCAAGTGTTGCATTTTACAGCCAAGCAGAGAAAATGAACCTACAGAGCATAATCAACATATAGCATCAAGAAAGAAAATCTCTGAACAAATCAAGTATGAGGATGGTCTACAATTATTCATACATGAGCAACACAGAAAATAACGATGTGAGAGGCCAAGCACGAAAATTCGTAAGCTTAAGACTGTGCAACCATATTTAACGAAATAATATATTTTACCAAGAATCGAGCTTCCCAGTGGCCAGGTGGACCCATACTGGGAATAATGAAGCTAAATCAATATACAACAGGATACTCGGATATCCTAAAAAAAGCTGAAACCCAGGGAGAGCTCAGTAAAACAAGATGGTAAACAAATATGAAAAGAAAAGGGAGAAAGGTTAAGTAAGAGGCAGTTGAGAGGATTAGGAGTAGGGGACCAATAGTCCCCAGTTGTACGGAAAAGAAGAAGAGCAAGGTTCAGCATGAAGGGAAAAACCTCTCGCCCAGGGAGTTTAACCAATCTCAAGGGTTCAGCCCAATTGCGATACTCCCTGCAAATAGGCGTCAGATCCTCAATGTCCCTGAGTTCATTGACTTTGGAAAACCACAAGGACTTCGACGGTGGGTTCTCATCTCTCCATCATAGGGGGATGCAAGCCTTAGCTGCATTCAATATCTGAATTGTGAGGGAGGCCTTATACTTCTTAAATGGACGTTTCGAAAGATGCAACAGACAGGCCGCAGGGTTCCCCTCCAAGTCAACCTTGGTCAGGTGCTTGACAGTGCCAATCACCTCCCGCCAAAAGGACCTCAGTTTGGGTAAATCCCAAAAGATATGAAGCATCGTTCCCTCAGCATTGCCACATGGTCAACACATACTGGGAATCTGAGGATAAAAGTGGTGCAGAGTGGCGGGTAGTCTGTATCATCAGATCAGGATCTTGTAGCCAGTCTCTTGGATTTTAGTGGCCATGGAGGACTTCTGTGCAAAATGGAGAATTTTCTCCTTCTGCGTGTCTGTGAATTGGGTTTCAAGGTCTGCTTCCCATTTAGAAAGGAACCCAGGCACAAACCCTACCGCCGTTTGGGTCAGGGATGCGTAAATCAACGAAAGACAATGACGGAACGGCTCCTTCCTATGGCAGATATGTTCCAGTTCCGTAAGCTGTCGAGCTATACCCGAAGTGCGCGAACACCGACGGAGAAAGTTGCGCAACAGAAGACTGCTCCAGAAGTCTAGAGGGGGGTCTGTAGCTGTCACGCAGATAGTGGGGGAGAACTGACCATCTGGCCCCAGAAAATCACAAAAATGGGGGAGACCGCTTACAGCCAGGCGCCGAAAGTGAAGGTTCTGAAAGCCTAGTAGAAGTTCTGGATTGCCCAGTATAGGCACCAAGGGGGAAGGTGTCCCTAGTAACTGACAATGTACTGCCAAGGTTAGGATGATCACTGAGAGCATTTGGTAAGGAAGAAGCGATCCACGGCCAACTCTTCGCTGTGTCATTGGAGTCTTCCAGTTCCATGGCCACCCACCGTTTCGCTGCACCATGGCAGTGCCAGTCCACTATTTTGGTAAGGTGCACTGCTCTGTAATAGGCCCGCACATCTGGGAGTCCAACTCCACCCCGTAAGGTGGAGAATTTGGAGCTTGAGGCGAGGCCTCCGATGGGACCATACAAACTCTCTAGACATAGAACTCACCCGTTGAAAGTACCCCAAGTGGAGACAAAATGGCAGCGCCTGCATCAAGTACAGCACTTTAGGTAGCATGGTCATCTTAAGGGGGCCCTTACCATTTATAGGGGGGTGGACTGATCATATATGGATTTCTTTATCTTGTGTATTGGGGAGTCTATATAGGGGGGTCCTATGCTATATGGAGGGTCCTGGTCATGTATGGGGGAGTCCTTATCCTGTATGGGGGGGCTTATGGGGGTCCTTACCTTATATGGGGGGGTCCTTATGCTGTATGTGGGGAGTCCTGATCGTGTATGAGGGGGGTCCTAATCCTATGTATGGGGATCCTTACCTTGTATTGGGGGGCCCTGATCATATATGGGGGTCTTGATTCTGTGTATGGGGGATCCTTATCCTGTGTATGGGGTTCCTAATCCTAAGTATGGGGGTCCTTACCTTCTATGAGGGGGAGCCCTGATCATGTATAGGGGTCTTTATCCTGTGTATATGGGGGATCCTTATCCTGTATATGGCGGTGTCTTTGACCATATATGGGGTCCTTATCCTGTATATGCAGGCTCCTGATAATTTATGAGGTTCCGTATCATGTATGGGGGGTCTTTATCCTGTATATGCAGGATCCTGATAATGTATGGTGGTCCCTACCCTGTATGGGGGGTGGGGTTATACTTTATGGTAGTCCTTATCCTGTATATGGGGGTCCTTACCCTTTATGCGGGTTCCTGATCATTTATGGGGGTCCTTAGCCTGTGTATGGTGGGTTCTGATCATGTATGGGGGCAGGGCCGTCTTTACCGCAGGGCAAATGGGGCAGCTGCCCAGGGCCCTTTCACTGTTTGGGGCCCAAAGCAGAGCTGCCCCTTAAGCCCATGTGCTGCCCACAAATCGGCGCTGAAAATCCCACACTGTCTGTCACAGACAGTCATCAGACAGCCAGCACCAGCAGCACGCACAGTGCAGTAGTGCTGCAATTTTTTTCGATCAAGGAGCGGGTCGTGGGTGGGCGGGGCCTTGAGCTCCACTGACGCTCTGGCCCCACCCCTTGCCATGCTGCCTGCAAGCATGTGCACGTGATCGGACTTGGAGTCAGACTCCAAGTGAAACTAGCAGTAGCATCAGTGTGGAGGAATTTATTGGATTCGGAGCTGAGCTGGCCAGGACGACAAGGTAGGTCTTCTTTCTCCTCCCCTGGGTCCCGTACCCCATGTGTAGAACAAACAGTAGAAAGTTTTAAAATTTAATGAGCACACTGGCAGCGTTTGATGGGCACACTGGCAGCATTTGATGGGCACACTGGCAGCGTTTTGAGCAGCCACTGAGGCGGAGTGAGGCTGTGGCTGTATTTTTTATTACAGTGCACACAGCATTACAACACATAGATCGCATTAGTGTATTTAATTGCTTGATGGGCTTATTTTGGGCCTGGCTGGTTCACATGTAGGTGTTTTGGTAGCCCACATTTGCGCAGGCACAGCAGCCTATTCATTTGAATGTGCTGTCATGCCTGCGTTTCCCGCTAAAAAAAAAAAAAAAAAGGGCATGCATCATGTAATAGGCTGTGCACACCTATACCCATCAAGCAGTGAAACACAGCACTGTCTGTCCATTCTGCTTTTGCACCATGTGACTTGCCTGCAGTTCCTGTACTGGCAAACTTGTGGCGTTTTAGACGTTTAGGCCACACTTTTAAAAACACAGTGCATTTGTGTGTGCAGGAACTGCAGGTAAGGCGCATGGTGCAAAAGCAGAATGGATTTCAAGGCCACTGCATTTTTAAAATGCTGCATGCACCATTTTTTCTGCAGGAAACGAAGGCATGGCAGCCCATTAAAATTAATGGGCTGCTGTGCCTGCGCAAATGTGGGCCGCCAAAACACCTACATATGAATGTGTGATATGACAATGGCTGCAATGTAATTGGGGCGCTGTGATGTGTAAAGGGGCACTATGACATGAAGGGGACTCTAATCTAAGGGGGGCGCTGTGATGTATAAGGGGGTACTATAATGTGAAAATGTCTGCAATGTAATGGGGGCGCTGTGATGTGAAGAGGCTGCAATGTAATGGAGTGCTGTGACATGAAAGGGAACTGAGGACACCGTGGGACTGCTGTGAAGGGGGTCTACAAAGTTTTTTTTTTTTTTTTTTTTTTTTTTTTAGATAATTCTATGTGTGTGTCTGTTTTTTGAGATGTTGGGGTGAAGAGCAAAATTGCATTGGGGGGGGGGGGGGGGGGCAAAAAAAATGTTTGCCCAGGGCCCAAACCATATTAAAAACGGCCCTGTATGGGGGCCCTTGCCTTGTATGGGGGTTATATGTCACATTGATGACATATGGGGGGGGTAATCAGTAATAAATGACACTTTGCTGTGGGGTTTAGAGGGTTAATGTCAGCCAGCAGGTGTACAGACCTGGGAACTCATCACAGGGTTGGTGGGAACCCCTAATAATGAGCACAGCAGCCAGCAGGTGTACAGACCTGGGAACTCAGCACAGGGATGGTGGGAACCCCTCATAATGGGCACAGTGAGGCTGCATTTGATTTTTTTTCAGAATTTTTCAGTTTGTTTGCACCTGCCACCCCAAAAATTTTGAGCACCAGCCGCCACTGCTGTAGTACAGTATATTATAGTATCAGATAGTGTAGTAATATATTAAGCATCGTGTAGTACAGCATATTATCATATAGTATAGTAATATAATAGGGTAATATTGTATAGTATATAATAAAATAGTATAGTAATACTATAGTATAGTACAGGGCTCATTATTTCAAGCCCTGAGCTACTAGCCAGGCCTCAAGGGTTACCCGCCAGTTGCCCCACCCAACCCCTACCCTGCCCCTAAACACGCCCTCATAAATTATCTCATGAAATGACACTTAAATGTTTTATGCAGAATTAAGTTGTAAAAATAAATATTAC
This sequence comes from Aquarana catesbeiana, assembly GCF_042186555.1. Classification (NCBI taxonomy): domain Eukaryota; kingdom Metazoa; phylum Chordata; class Amphibia; order Anura; family Ranidae; genus Aquarana; species Aquarana catesbeiana. The sequence continues at coordinate 220,658,096 of NC_133335.1, forward strand.
CAACAACTTTATCCGTGCCCATTAATGCAGCCTGTGCCTACCAATGCAGCCTACCTGTACAGGGAGAGAGGGGAGAGCCGACGCCCAGATGATCAAAGCGCGGGGAACATCTTTCATTTCAATAGCTGTGTATTCGCTAAAACGCCTGAAAACAGCCCCAGTGTGAAAGGGGTCTTAATCTTGTGGCTGTGTTCATACAGCTGCTGTGCCCCCATAGTGTAACAGATGGATCCAACCACAGGAACAACCCACTCTTTCTTGTTGCTGTAGGGGCCAGAGAACCTGTGTGAATGTGGCATTTTTTACAATATATTTTTTTGACAGCCCATTCATTTCATGGAAATGCATGATTTTTTAAAATTGTGTTGCACCTATCCACATGGTAGTGTGGCAGCTGCGCACGTCTGCAGAGGGCAGTGTGTTTCCTTGCAGTGCAGGAAAAGGCACAAGTGGTGGGAACAAGCCCTAAAGGTTATTCTAGATAAGGGAATGGGACAGACCTGGAGGTGTGAAAGCAATCGGAATAGCAGTGAAATTCAGTTAGGAATCTTATAATATTGCTAGATCTGTAGGTGATGGGACACATTAAAGCCATTCCAAAAAAATGATTGCAGTTTAGATTGAAGTTTGTAGCAACAAATCCTGTAGCTGCTGACTTTTGATAACGGAACAATTACCTGTTCAGGGATCCAGCACCGTCCTCACCCAGGCTAGTTCTTTAGTAGTCTTCAGGTTACCGGTGCTGGCATCCTAACTGTGAGCAGCTGGCTATGCTGCTTTTTAGCTGCCCACAGCTGCACCCACCATATGCCCACTGTACAGGTATGAGTTTGAATGGTCCCGTAATCTTCTGGGACCTGTGATGTGTCCCAGAAGGCTGCAGGCTGGGAGGGGGGAGGACTTAGGGGGGAGCACTGTGGCAGGCTAGTGGGGGGGGGGGGGACTGTGGCAGGCTAGCAGGAATGGGGAGCACTGTGGCAGGCTAGTGAGGGGGGGGACTGTGGCAGGCTAGCAGGAAGGGGGAGCACTGTGGCAGGCTAGAGGGGGGTGCACTGTGGAAGGCTAGCGGTAGGGGGGGCACTGTGGTAGGCTATCGGGAAGGGGGGACACTGTGGCAGGCTAGCGGGAGGGACGGGGACACTGTGGCAGGCTAGCTGTAGGGGGAAGCACTGTGGCAGGCTAGCTGTAGGGGGAAGCACTGTGGCAGGCTAGCCGTAGGGGAGGGGACCTCTTTGGAAGGCTAGCGGTAGGGGGAGCACTGTGGCAGGATAGCGGGGGGAGCACTGTGGCAGGCTAGTGAGAGGGGGGAGCACTGTGGCAGGCTAGCAGGGGGGAGCACTGTGGCAGACTAGTGAGGGGGTGGGGTTAGCGCTGTGTGAGGCTAGCGGGAGGGGGAGCACTGTGGCAGGCTAGTGAGGGGGGTGGAGTGAGCACTGTGTGACAGGGGCGGCGCCAGGTGGGTGCTTGGGTGTGCTGAAGCTCCCCCAAAAAATCTTCAAGCACCCTCATAGCACCCCCAAAATTTCCACAGTGGTATTACAGTACAGTCACAGGATTTAAAAAAAAATTGGTACCTGCTGTGAATCCTGTCTGCAAGAGGCTAGGGACTCTTTTGTAAAGTGGAGGGATACAGCCGAATAAGCCGCTAATGATCAGTTAGACCCGACAGGGGCTGGGTGGTGAGGAGCCTGCATCAGTGGTGGATTGATCCAGTGCTGGTCTCTGCATTTGCCGCCAAAAGAAGAATTTGGATGGGAGCAGCAGAGAGAGCCCAGCTCTGTGCAGGGCCCCAGGAAACCTGGAGGAAGCCGGTATTCTAAGGAGAGTGAGGAGGAGAGAAGCTGTGTTTATTTATATGGTGGTGGGAGGAGTGAGGGAGCAGAATGGAGCTGCTGCACTCAGTGCATTGTAGTCTGCAGGGCTTACTGAGTCTGTCAGTGTCAGAGGACAAGAGGGGTGTGTGTGTCACATGGTGTGCTCCGAGGGGGAAGGCTTAGGAGGAGCGAGGCTGATCACTGCTGCAGGCATCTTCTGTTTTTATTGTAGCTGCTGAGCCTTGAAGGGAGGGGGGCTTTCCAGTCCTCTGATCTATAGCAGCATGCTGCATTACACTGATTGAGGGGCCTGATCTGGACTGAGCAGTGGACACTCTGAGGGAAATCCTCTGATATCAGCCCTCTCATTGGGCTTGGAGACATGTACTGCAATCATTAGAATGCCACGCAGATCAAAAGTGCCTGTGCCTGCTACTTACAGTGCCCAAATGATGATCAGGTGTCTCCATAACAGTGCACCATTGGACTATGGGGTCACCATTGTGTTGTGAACACTGTGCATGGGGTCACCGTCGTGCTGTGGGTACTGTGTATGGTGTCACCCTCCTGCTGTGGGCACTTTGTATGGTGTCACCCTCCTGCTGTGGGCACTGTGTATGGGGTCACCCTCCTGCTGTGGGCATTGTGTATGGGGTCACCCTCCTGCTGTGGGCACTGTGTATGGGGCCACCCTCCTGCTGTGGGCACTGTGTATGGGGTCCTGCTGTGGACACTGTGTATGGGGTCACTCCTGCTGTGGACACTGTGTATGGGGTCACCCTACTTCTGTGTATGGGGTCACCCTCCTGCCGTGGGCACTGTGTATGGGGTCACCCTCCTGCCGTGGGCACTGTGTATGGGGTCACCCTTCTGCCGTGGGCACTGTGCATGGGGTCACCATCATGCTGTGGGCACTGCGCATGGGGTCACCGTTGTGCTGTGGGCACTATGTATGGGGTCACCGTCATGCTGTGGGCACTGCGTATGGGGTCACCGTCGTGTCGTGGGTACTGTGTATGGGGTCACCGTCGTGCCGTGGGCACTGTGTATGGGGTCACCGTTGTGCCGTGGGCACTGTGTAAGGGGTCACCGTCGTGCCGTGGGCACTGTGTATGGGGTCACCGTCGTGCTGTGGGTACTGTGTATGGGGTCACCGTCATGCCGTGGGTACTGTGTATGGGGTCACCGTCATGCCGTGGGTACTGTGTATGGGGTCACCGTCGTGCTGTAGGTACTGTGTATGGGGTCACTGTTGTGTTGTGGACACTGTGTATGGGGTCACCGTCCTGCTGTGGGCACTGTGTATGGGGTCACCGTCGTGCCGTGGGCACTGTGTATGGGGTCACCGTCGTCGTGCTGTGGGTACTGTGTATGGGGTCACCGTCGTGCCGTGGGTACTGTGTATGGGGTCACTGTTGTGTTGTGGACACTGTGTATGGGGTCACTGTTGTGTTGTGGACACTGTGTATGGGGTCACTGTTGTGTTGTGGACACTGTGTATGGGGTCACTGTTGTGTTGTGGATACTGTGTATGGGGTCACCGTCGTACTGTGGGCACTGTGCATGGGGTCACCTTCCTGCAGTGTGCTCTGTGCATGGGGTCACCGTTGTGCTGTGGGTACTGTGTATGGAGTCACCCTCCTGCTGTTGGCACTGTGTATGGTGTCACCCTCCTGCTGTGGGCACTGTGTATGGTGTCACCCTCCTGCTGTGGGCACTGTGTTTGGTGTCACCCTCCTGCTGTTGGCACTGTGTATGGTGTCACCCTCCTGCTGTGGGCACTGTGTATGGGGTCACCCTCCTGCTGTGGACAGTGTGTATGGGGTCACCCTCCTACTGTGTATGGGTTCACCCTCCTGTTGTGGGCACTGTGTATGGGTTCACCCTCCTGCTGTGGGCACTGTGTATGGGGTCACCCTCCTGCTGTGGACAGTGTGTATGGGGTCACCCTCCTACTGTGTATGGGTTCACCCTCCTGTTGTGGGCACTGTGTATGGGGCCACCCTCCTGCTGTGGGCACTGTGTATGGGGCCACCCTCCTGCTGTGGGCACTGTGTATGGGGTCACCCTCCTACTGTGGGCACTGTGTATGGGGTCATCCTCCTTCTGTGTATGGGGTCACCCTCCTTCTGTGGGCACTGTGTATGGGGTCGCCCTCCTGCTGTGGGCACTGTGTATGGGGTCACCCTCCTGCTGTGGGCACTGTGTATGGGGCCACCCTCCTGCTGTGGGCACTGTGTATGGGGCCACCCTCCTGCTGTGGGCACTGTGTATGGGGTCACCCTCCTACTGTGGGCACTGTGTATGGGGTCACCCTCCTACTGTGGGCACTGTGTATGGGGTCACCCTCCTTCTGTGTATGGGGTCACCCTCCTGCTGTGGGCACTGTGTATGGGGTCGCCCTCCTGCTGTGGGCACTGTGTATGGGGTCGCCCTCCTGCTGTGGGCACTGTGTATGGGTCACCCTCCTGCTGTGGGCACTGTGTATGGTGTCACCCTCCTGCTGTGGACACTGTGTATGGGCCACCCTCCTGCTGTGGACACTGTGTATGGGGTCACCCTCCTGCTGTGGACACTGTGTATGGGGTCACCCTCCTGCTGTGGACACTGTGTATGGGGTCACCGTTGTGCTGTGGGCACTGTGTATGGTGTCACCCTCCTGCTGTGGGCACTGTGTATGGGGTCACCCTCCTGCTGTGGACACTGTTCATGGGGTCACCCTCCTGCTGTGTATGGGGTCACCCTCCTTCTGTGTATGGGGTCACCCTCCTGCTGTGGGTACTGTGTATGGGGTCACCCTCCTGCTGTGGGCACTGTGTATGGTGTCACCCTCCTGCTGTGGACACTGTGTATGGGGCCACCCTCCTGCTGTGGGCACTGTGTATGGTGTCACCCTCCTGGTGTGGACACTGTGTATGGGGTCACCGTTGTGCTGTGGGCACTGTGTATGGTGTCACCCTCCTGCTGTGGGCACTGTGTATGGGGTCACCCTCCTGCTGTGGACACTGTGCATGGGGTCACCCTCCTGCTGTGTATGGGGTCACTCTCCTACTGTGTATGGGGTCACCCTCCTGCTGTGGGCACTGTGTATGGGGTCACCCTCCTGCTGTGGGCATTGTGTATGGGGTCATCCTCCTCCTGTGGGCACTGTGTATGGGGTCACCCTCCTGCTGTGGGCACTGTGTATGGGGTCACCCTCCTGCTGTGGGCACTGTGTATGGGGTCACCCTCCTGCTGTGGGCACTGTGTATGGGGTCACCCTCCTGCTGTGGGCACTGTGTATGGGGTCACCGTTGTGCTGTGGGCCGTCTAAAGGGGGCAGTCTCCTTCTCTGGGCCCTCTTAAAGGGGGCACTCTCTGTATGGGGTCACTCTTTCTCTTTGCACTCTAAGGGCTCACTCCTAATCTGGGCACTCTAAGGGGTCACTCCTGCTCTGCACTTTATGCTGTGTACTGCTCACTGACCTCCACTGTATGCTGCTCACTGCTGTGCTGTGCTGGGTGTTCTGGCTGGCCCTAACATGTACTATGGGGTTGTCATTGCTGCCCCTTATACATTCTGGGGTTTCTCATCGCTGGTTCCATTTGGGCTTGTTTTACTCCCACAATCAAGTGTGCCCGAAGGTCCTATTTTATCTATACGATGGGAGAAACAATGAAAAAACACACACTTTTTGGCCACACCCACTTTTGACCACGCCCACAAGAGGGCGACGTGTGCCGCATTAGTACCACCACTTATACTTTCAGCACCCACACAGCACCCCCCAAAAAAAATGTCTGGAGCCGCCCCTGCTGTGTGATGCTAGCGGGAGGGGGGAAGCACTGTGGCAGGCTAGTGAGAGGGGGGGCACTGTGTAAGGCTAGTGAGGGAGGGTGGAGTGAGCACTGTGTGATGCTAGTGAGAGGGGGGGCACTGTGGCAGGCTAGCAGGGTGGTTGAGGTGAGCACTGTGTGAGGCTAGCGGGGTGGGTGGGGTGAGCACTGTGTAAGGCTAGTGAGAAGGGGTGGGGGGGAGCACTGTGTGAGGCTAGCGGGGGGGGGGGGAGCACCATGGCAGGCTAGTGGGGGGGGAGCACTGTGTGAGGCCACTGGGGGGGTGACAACCATGTTTTAACGCACCAGGTGACACCAACCCTAGTGACCCCTCTGGCTGTCTGTGTCCCCGTAAGGCCCTTATCACCTAAATTTAAAATCCCAAGGTTAGGAGTGTCACCAGAAAAGGAATAGAAGGAAAATCTTCCACTAGGGACACTAATTCTGGTGACAACCTCGGATTCCCTCACTTCCTGTTGTAGCATTTGAACAGGAAGTGAAGGGAAAACTCCCCAATGGGACACAGATGAAAAAAAAAACGACAGAAGTGTCCTGCCTTGTTTAATTCTACTCTAGGATTTGTTTTACCTTCAGGCATTAAAGGGATCATTGTAATGTTGACTCTCTGAATGCCTCCAGTAAATAAAGGGTTCATTTTCTAGCAATCTGATTCTGAAGACTGGAAATTGCTACAAAGCAAACCGAGCAGACTCCGCCCTCTCCAACTCTCTACAGCCGGCAGACCCCGCCCCCTCCCCCTCCAATTGACTACAGCCAGCAGCCACAAGGCGAAAGAGGCGGAGTCCGTGAGACTAAAATAAAGGTAACTGGCTCACTCAGCCTGACGCTCGATGAAAGGCGTGGCTTCTACTAGCTAGCCACGCGGACAAGCGTGTTGGCAAGCCGGTGGGCCGCGACAAGCGGCTGAGGGCGTGCCGAGAGGCGAGATGAACTAGAATAGGCGTGGTTTGAGGTTACGCTATCCAGCAACTGCACCTATAGCATGCAAAGGGCGGGGCTTTCGCGGGCTGGGGGTGGGGCTTGATAACACTGTAGCAAGTCGCTTTCCTGTACCGTCGTAGAGGGGCGTGGTTTCTTCTGTGCACCCGGTGATTCGGTACCTGCATCGTGTATTGCCGGGCGAGAGGAGCGTCAGAGGAGACCGAGGACAGACCGGAGCGGAGGAAGGAGAAGAACAGATCGGGGGGGAGGTGAGAAGAGGTGAGCAGACGACACGTGTCACATGTGTTACATCATCCACATCCATCCCTGCAACCTGACATCTCACCGATCACACCGGATACTTTATTACCATCTTATCCCACAATAATTACATTGTATCTTCTTCTAGAGAAATACAAATGACAGAAGTATTAGACCCCAAACCAGAAATGTCATCTATTGCAGATTACCAATCATTCGATGTGGTGGCTGCATTAGTTTTTCTCGTCCCCCCCCCCCCCCCCCCCGTTTTATTTTTTTAAATTGTTTTAAAATTCTTTTTCTCCCCTCTGTTTTGACCTGGTGATCTGGCCAGTAACACACCTCCTGTATTAGAGAACCCCCCCCCCCCCCCACTCTGTATGAAGGAGCACAGGAGGCACCCAGGAGGATAAGAACAGGTCACACCGGATACTTTATTACCAGCTTATCCTAAAACAATCACATTGTATCTTCTTCTATAGAAGTACAAATCACATTGAGGCCCCTTTCACACGTATACAACTTGTCCCGCGATTTTGTACTGCAAAATCGTATGACACGTCATTCTCCGTGATTTTCAATGACTACCATTCATATTGGCACGGCTTTAAAGCGGGGGGTCCACCCACACCGCCAAAAAAAAAAAATATTAAAAGCCAGAAGCTACAAATACTGCAGCTTCTGACTTTTAATACATGGCCACTTACCTGTCCCAGGGTCCAGCGATGTCGGCAGGTGACGCCGAGAACCCGCTCGGTTCTCGGCAGCTGCCGCCGCCATCCTGGGTGAGGGAATCAGGAAGGGAAGCGTTGCGGCTTCACTTCCCGGTTCCCTACTGCGCATGCGCGAGTCGCGCTGCGCGTCCCAAGTGGTCCCCGCTCTCTCCTGGGAGCTGTGTGTTTCCCAGGAGACAGTGCGGTGGGGACGGGAAGAGGCATAGACTCCCATGGGAGTCTATGCCGGAAGTGGTTGCAAATACCTGTCTTAGACAGGTATCTGCACCCCCCTCCCCTCTGAAAGGTGCCAAATGTGACACCGGAGGGGGGGAGGGTTCCGAAAAGTGGAAGTTCCATTTTTTGTGTGGAACTCCGCTTTAAGTGGTGCCGACTTCAAAGTAGTCCCTGCAAGTACTTTGGTGCAACTTCCATGTGAGTTGTACTCCATAGACCTCAATGTTAAACCCTCAAGTAGCATGCAAATCGTACCTGAATAATATAGACACGATTTTAGTACCACTTTGTAAGCACAAGCTGAGAATGGTTAATGCCAAAGTTGTGGCAAAGTCGTACAAAGTAGTACTGCTCCCAAATCGCGGCAAAATCACGGCCGCGAAATTGCGGTAAAATGCACAAGTGTGAAAGGAGCCTGAGCCCTGGTTCGCATTTGGAGCGATTTGGCATGCGATTTGATATGTCAAATCAGCGGCACTTGCTAGGCCGTGGCACCATCCAAATCGGTGCGGCGCTGCACCGCACCAATATCCTAAAAGTGGTTTCTGTTGCGACTTCGGGGTGCCATTTCCGTAGACCGCTGTACAGAAACCCGCACTAATGTCTCTGAAATCACAACCCCCCCCCCCCCCCTCAAAGTCGGGACTGACACGGGGTAGAGCTGCACATTTCTGGGCAAAATGAGAATCGCAATTTTTTTTTTTTGCTTAGAATAAAAAGATCACGATTCTCGCGGCGTAAAATCTTTCACATTATACAAAAAAAAATTGGGCTAACTTTACTGGTTAGTTTTTTTTTTTTTTTAATTCATTTCCTAAAAATTGCATTTGAACAACTGCTGCGCAAATACAGTGTGACATAAACTTTTGCAACAACCACCATTTTATTCTTTAGGGTCTCTACTATAAAAAAAAAAAAAAAAAAATTAAAAAAAAAAAAAATATATATATATATATATATATATATATATATATATATATATATATATAAATAAAATATTAGGGCTGGGAGATTTTCTAAAAAAAAAAAAAAAAATATGCGATTTTCTTAAAAAGAACTCGATTCACGATTCAAATCAAGTTTTTTGGGGTTTTTTTTGGACACCGCGCCGGTCCTGAGGAGCTGCGGGCAGGCGTTTTTAGGCAAGACCACGTCTTTGGCCTAGTCCGCGGCGTCCAGCCTCGCGGACTAGGCCGAAGCCTCGCGGCCTCGCCTAAAAACGCCTGCCCGCAGCTCCTCGGGAGCGGTGAAGAAAAAAAATCGATTTGCTTAAATTTTGATTTGATTTGACCTCTCAACTTGATTCAAGATTTAAATCGATTTTTTTTTTTTTTTCCCAGCCCTAATAAAAAAAAAATAATATATATATATATATATATATATATTATAGTTTGGGGGCTCTAAGTAATTTTCTACCAAAAAAAAAAAAATGATTTTAACTAGAAACCAACAAATGTCAGAATAAGGTTTAGTGTTTAAGTGGTTAAACTTCCCTCATTTACACACCAAAGTGTATTCCTTTTGATCTAAAGGACAAATAGTTACAATGTTTATACTTAAGTTCCACTGCTAAAGAATGTTGTGATTCTTGGCAGACTGCCTTTATTTTTTTTCCTTTGTTTTGTCGGCTTTAGCAGAGCAGAGAGAATTCTCTGCATAGAAAGAATCAAGAAATGCTTTGTCAAGATCGCAACGGGAAAAAATTTGCGATAACGATTAATCGTGCACCTCTAACATGCGGGATTGAAATGGTGCAAGTTCAGCTGAACAATTTCATTCCCGCTATCGGTGTGAACCAAGGCTAAGTCATTCAATTCGCATGCAGATGTGAGAATTACAGGGAGATGCCCTTCATCATAAAGATCACCGATTGGACAGGAAAATTGCTTACTAGATGAATTCTAGCGGTATTAAACCACAAAGTACACATTTATTATATTGCAGCTTGGCAATTCTTAGATGTGATGGCTGCATTCGTTTTCTTCTTTCGTCTTTTCTTTCTTTTAGTTTTATCTGGAGATCCAGCCAGTACGTCTGTGGATTTTCAACAGAACAAGCTCTTGCAGATGTATCAGTTTTCAGGGATGAGACAAACCATTTAGCACTGACAGGGTTGCTTGCAATGATCAGCTTCTATTTATATAAAACTTCATTCATCCCAAAAATGGGGGGGGGGGGAACAGCTGTAACTTATAATGTGTTGGCTGGAGTTAGGTACCAGTTTGTTAGTGTATCTAAATCTGCCAGTACATCTAACAGTCCCCTCCCTCCAGACTGACAATGCTGCTGTGCCCTCTGTGATTCTTCATCCAGAATGGGGGCACTCTAATACAGGAGGTGTGTGAGACCCCTTTCACACTGAACGCGCCGGCCGTTAGCGCTAAAACAGCGCTCACTTTAGCTGCGCTTTAGCGCTGTTTAAGCGGCGCTTTTTGCCCGCTAGCGGGGCGCTTTTAACCCCCCCCAAAAAAGGTTAAAAACTCCTGTTTTGCCATGCTTTTCATGCACTTTGAAAGCGCTGCCCATTCATTCCAATGGGTAGGGGTGTTTTGGGAGCGCTAAATACAGCCGCACAGGAATCGCTGTGGTTCCCGCATCGCACCAGTGTGAGCCAAGCCTTAAAGTGATTGTAAGGCTCCATTCACACTGGAGCTCAAAAAAGCTTTTTCTGGACGGTAGGTTGCTGGCAGAAAACGCCGGTTGAAAAACGCTCTTTTATCGGCGTTTTGTACTAGCGTTTATGAGCGCTTTTTAGCGTTAGCGTTTACGGGCGTTTTATAATAAAAATACACAGGGAACACTCCAAAAATCCCACAATGCATTCCCAAACTCCCACAATGCATTAAAAAAAAATAGAACGCCGAACGCTAATTAACGCACGTTTATGAGCGTTTTTTAGCTTTTTTTTGTGGTCAGAAAAAGTCACTTTGAACGCGATTTTATGGCATTCAGAGAGCAGCCCATAAACTCCACTGCTGATAAAAGCTAAAAAAAGTCCATGTGTGCATGGACACATAGGATAACAAAGAGTGAGTTTATGGGCTGTTAAAAAAACGCCCAAACTCCAAAAAATGTCCGTTTATGAGCTCCAGTGTGCAGGGAGCCTAAAGATTCATATTATTATTTTTTTTTTTTTAATATAACATGTTATACCTACCTCCTCTGTGTAAGGCTTTTGCACAGAGTGGCACCGATCCTCCTCTTCTCGAGTGCCCCCTCGGAGAGCCACTTTTCATGGGGGCACCCATGTGGGCGCGCTCCCCAGTGCTGCTGCAGCCATTGACACAGACACCAGGAACTTGGGCCCCGCCCCCCCCGGCTCCCTTGTCACTTTATTTGAATGACAGCAGCGGGAGCCAATGGCTGCGCTGCTATCAATCTATCCAATGAGGACCCGAGACAGCGGCTGTAGCTGCTGTGCTGGTCCCCGTCGCTGGAATGAGCGTGATGATGCGCTGCCAAAAAATGCAGCGTGCGCTTTTTTTTTGGTGTATTTTGGTGCATTAGGCAGCCCGTTCAAATAAATGGGATGCCTTAGCACAACACACATGCTCTAACACAGTATCATAAATGGGCTCTAAGTATCCTGCTGTCCCTTAACCACTTCAATACAGGGCACTTAGACACCTTCCCGCCCAGGCCAATTTTCAGCGCTGTCGCAGTTTGAATGACGATTGCGTGGTCATACAACACTGTACCCAAACTAAATTTTTTATCATTTTGTTCCCACAAATAGAGCTTTCTTTTGGTGGTATTTGATCACCTCTGCGGTTTTTATTTTTTGCGCAACAAATAAAAAAAACTGAAAATTTTGAAAAAAAAAAAACAAGTTTTTCTTTGTTTCTGTTAAAAATTTTTGTAAATAAGTACGTTTTCTTCAATGACGGGCACTGATATGGCAGCACTGACGGGCACTGATATGGCAGCACTGATATGGCAGCACTGACGGGCACTGATATGGCAGCACTGACGGGCACTGATATGGCAGCACTGATGATGGGCACCGATGAGGTGGCACTCGTAGGCGGCACTGATGGGCACTCGTAGGCGGCACTGATGGGCACTCGTAGGCGGCACTGATGGGCACTCGTAGGCGGCACTGATGGGCACTCGTAGGCGGCACTGATGGGCACTCGTAGGCGGCACTGATGGGCACTCGTAGGCGGCACTGATGGGCACTCGTAGGCGGCACTGATGGGCACTTATGGGTGGCACTGATTGGTGGCATGGATGGGCATTGATAGGTGGGCACTGATGGGCACTGACAGGTGGCACCGATGGGCCGGAGGCTCTTTACCAAAATCGGTGGAGCGGTGTGTCAGACTGACGCACCGCTCCACCGATCGTCGCGATGCGCGCCCCCGCAGCGGCATGTTAATCTGCTGGACGTCATATGACGCCCAGTCAGGATAATGGATCCACCACCCGGTCGTCAATCTGCTATGGGCCGGGCGGGAAGTGGTTAACTGTCCAGTTAGCAGGCTGATGGAAGGCACATCGTTCTTTTTTTTTTATCAGAACAAAATTTTTATTCAAAAACATGGCAATCTGACAAACAGTAGCGTAGAAATACTGTGCATAACAATGTACAAATAATATTGTTGTCGGCACACAAAGATGGCAGATCCTTGGCCAAGTTGTGCATCTTGGGGTCAAGGAACGTGATGTGCAGTCTGGCAAGGGGTACCTGAATCACCAGACTGACTGGGCAGAGCTGTCAAACTTTTGGTAGGTATAACATCTCATGAATCTATATTTCAACTGTCAATACAGCTACAGAGCATCCGGAAAGTATTCACAGCGCTTCACTTTTTCCACATTTTGTTATGTTACAGCCTTATTCAGAAATGGATTAAATTCATTATTTTTCTCCAAAATTCTACAAACAATCCCTCATAATGACATCGTGAAAAAAGTTAGTTTGCAATCTTTGCAAATTTATTAAAAGTGAACAAAACGAAAAAATCCCATGTACAGAAGTATTCACAGTCTTTGCTCAATACTTTGAAGTTCCTTTGGCACCAATTACAGCCTCAAGTCTTTTTGAGTATGATGCTACAAGCTTGGCACACCTATTTTTGGGCAGTTTCTCCCATTCTTCTTTGCAGGACCTCTCAAGCTCCATCAGGTTGGATGGGGAGCGTCGGTGCACAGCCATTTTCAGATCTCTCCAGAGATGTTCAAGTCTGGGCTCTGGTTGGACCACTCAAGGACATTCACAGAGTTGTCCCGTAGCCACTCCTTTGTTATCTTGGATGTGTGTTTAGAGTCGTTGTCCTGTTGGAAGATGAACCTTCTCCCCAGTCTGAGATCCAGAGTGCTCTGGAGCAGGTTTTCATCAAGAATGTCTGTCTCTGCTGCATTCATCTTTCCCTCAATCCTGACTAGTCTCTCAGTTCCTGCCACTGAAAAACATCCCCACAGCATGATGCTGCCACCACCATGCTTCACTGTAGGGATGGTATTGTCCAGGTGATGAGCGGTGCCTGGTTTCCTCCAGACATGACGCTTGTCATTTAGGCTAAAGAGTTCAATCTTTATTTCATCAGACCAGAGAATTTTGTTTCTCATGGTCTGAGAGTCCTTCAGGTGTCTTTTGGCAAACTCCAGGTGGGCCGTCATGTGCCTTTTACTGAGGAGTGGTTTCCGTATGGCCACATACAGGCCTGATTGGTGGAGTGCTGCAGAGATGGTTGTTCTTCTGGAAGTTTCTCCCCTTTCCACAGTGAAATGCTGGAGCTCTGTCAGAGTGACCATCAGGTTCTTGGTCACCTCCCTGACTAAGGCCCTTCTCCCCCGATCGCTCAGTTTGGCCGGGCGGCCCGCTCTAGGAAGAGTCCTGGTGGTTCCAAACTTCTTCCATTTACAGATGATGGAGGCCACTGTGCTCATTGGGACTTTCATTGCTGCAGACATTTTTCTGTACCCTTCCCCAGATCTGTGCCTCCATACAATCCTGTCTCGGAGGTCTACAGACAATTCCTTGGACTTCATGACTTGGTTTGTGCTCTGACATGCACTGTTAACTGTGGGACCTTATATAGACAGGTGTGTGTCTTTCCAAATCATGTCCAATCAACTGAATTTACCACAGGTGGACTCCAATCAAGTTGTAGAAACATCTCAAGAATGATCAGTGGAAACAGGAGGCACCTGAGCTCAATTTTGAGTGTCATGGCAAAGGTTGTGAATACTTATGGACATGGGATTGTTTTCATTTTTTATTTTTAATACATTTTGCAAAGATTTCAAACAAACTTCTTTCACGTTGTCATTATGGGATATCATTTGTAGAATTTTGAGGAAAATAGTGAATTTAATCCATTTTGGAATAAGGCTGTAACATAACAAAATGTGGAAAAAGTGAAGCGCTGTGAATACTTTCCGGATGCACTGTATATATCATGTCCAGTACTGTTGCTAAATTTTTTTTTTTTTGCTCCGGAGCCGTCATCACCATCCTGACTTTATCACTTTGCAAGTCTCTGACACGTCTGCAGCCAGTAAAACCTCAGGACTCCTAATGGGTACAAGTTTTGTTCCAGTAACTCGCTAAACCCTGAAGGAAGGATACAAATGACAGCTCTGTAGCTTCACAAACCTTATTAATGGCAGATCCCATATTTCTGTCTTGACAGGTTCTCTTTAAATTGAGTCTATCCCCCGTGCCAGGAGTGTCAGTCCCAGACCAAGCATTATTCTTCCCTGCTGGCAGGCGGTGTATATAACCCTCATTTAGATCCCTGACCTCATCTGCACTTGGAAAATGCTGTGTGTGCCTTTCCAGTAGGTTTGCATGCGGCATGCATGCACGGTCTGTGTGTATTCAGTGGGAAGAGGGAGGGGGGGGTCACTTGTGCACTCCTAACCTCTCTAATTCAGGTGGCCAAATGAAAGGGATTTTATGCAGGGAGATCTGTTACCTGAGACTGGGTTTTCCTGTGGTTTTTATGCCAGCCAAGGCTTCGATCTGGTAAAGTTGCATGCAGTCTGTGTGCAGAAATTAAAGGAATTGTCCATCTTTTGCAAAATAAAAAAAAAAAAAAATGTTTTTTTTTTGATTGGACCCTGCAGACCATTGCGACTATAAGTGGAGCAGGAGTGGCTCCTGCAGACTATTCCTCCATCCCAATGGCCTTTTATTTATGGGGCTGGAGGAAGCTTAAATGGACCACAAGTGTGGTGACCTCAACAGATCGGGCTCCATTGGGATCTACAAGTCCCTCCGTCACTGTGGTGGTTTTTACATACTGTAGATGAATGGCACAGCTGTTTGGGCGGAGCCATGTAGCCGCGCTAAATTAAAAAAAAATTACAGGAGCTGGCAGGGACCCCCCCCCCCCCCCAAATATGGATATAACAAACTTCTTCTTTTTTTTTTTTTTTTTTTTTTTTTTTTTTTTTTTGCGCTCCTGTTGGAAAACTTTCATCTTGCCTCCTGTCCTGGTGATCATTCAAGAAGTGAAGGATATCTCTTCATTGAGAACACAAATACAAATTACAATTAAAACCTGCCAGAAGCCCTCACCCTTCCTAAATCCATGGTTGTTGTTTTTTTTTTTTTTTTTTTTTTTTAATTTATTTAATTTTGTTTTTTTTTTTTTTTTTTTTTGCTCACTTACTGTTTCAGTGACCACACAGGAAGTGAGGGAAAGTCCCCCCAATGGGTACAGAAAATGCAGTAAAGGGCCATCAGAAGTTCCATGAGCGTGAGGCAGTAAAAATCTTTTTCCTGAAGCCAACATGGCAGCATACATGTGGTATTATGATGCCATGCATTGGTGCCAGGAAAATTACAGTATTTGATACAATTTTCCATTACTCTGATGTCTAGATTCTTACTACTCCCAATGCATTAGGGCTGAGAACTCTTGAGAATATAAATATATATATTTTTATATTAATATAAAAAAAAATTAATATATACTTTATATTTTTATTCTAATTTTTTTAAATTATATAATTATATTATATATTATATAATTAAAAAATTTGAATAAAAATATAAGTATATATTACATTTTTTTAGAATTATATATATATATATATATATATATATATATATATATATATATATATATATATAATTATTATTCTAAAAAAATTCTTAATATATACTTATATTTTTATTTTATATATATATATATATATATAATAAAAATATAAGTATATATTTATTTATTTAATATATACTTATTTTTATTTTATTTTATTTTTTTTTTGTATGTATAACTCCCTGCCAGCACAGCATCTCAGTCAGAATCTGCATTGCATAGAGAAGCACAGGAAACCAGCGATGACATCCATTGCTGGAACCAGCTATTGCTGAGGTTCACTGTGCGAATTCCGTGTTCCATAGCCATTATTCTTACTTGAGTCTGCATCAGGGTGGATAAAAATCAATGATTTAAAAAAAAAAAAAAAAATCTGTTTTTTTTTTTTTTTTTAATTTAAATCCGATATGTTTGATTTTTATCAAATTTATTTTAATAAAATGATTTTGGAGTAAAAATCTATCCAAAGATAGTTTTCTATTTAAGATACATTAATAATTTAGTTTATTCTGCATGAAATGGAGCTAAGTAATGTAGCATGAGGCTGCATATTCTGCAATATTTACATTTCTGGTAAACTCATTCAATGAATACAAGCTGAGATAACATGCACTGCATTGATGCATTCACACAATTTCACAGTAACCATGAGATAAAACAAAGTTCAGGAATATTCCTTTATCCCATTGTTTTGGAAATCTACAGTGGGGACGGACAGTATTTAGATCATACAATTTGAGTTTAAAATTACAATTTGAATTTAAAATCTTGAATTTAAAATTATATCATACAATTTGATGTCATACATTTTTTTCCTCAGTAATGTACACACAGCACCCCATATTGACAGAAAAACACAGAATTGTTGACATTTTTGCAGATTTATTAAAAAAGAAAAACTGAAATATCACATGGTCCTAAGTATTCAGACCCTTTGCTCAGTATTTAGTAGAAGCACCTTTTTGATCAAATTTTCTGTCAATATGGGGTGCTGTGTGTACATTAATGAGGAAAAAAATGAACTTAAATGATTTTAGCAAATGGCTGCAATATAACAAAGAGTGAAAAATTTAAGGGGGTCTGAATACTTTCCATCCCCACTGTATGTACACTACAAACTGTATGATTGAATCTATTCTGATATCGCTGTTTTACTAACCTAACCACATATTATTATAAGTAGGAAACCTTAATTTTGTTTGCAAATATTAAAGATTCTAACTACCAGCAAGAATGAGTCCTTACATTTAAAGAGCACCTATCATCACAGATCCATCATGGCACCGCCTGTTAGCGGGCATCCACTCACCTGCTGCCGCCACGTCCCTCACCTTGTTGTGTCACTGCCGCATCACCAGCCGTCCCATTAAAGTGAATGAGACTGTCGGTGAGTCAGCAGCGGGTCAGAGGAGGAGCCACTGCGGGACAGAGATGACAGTTGCCCTTTATCTAATTGCCGACCAGCCGCCGCAGTTAAACTGCGGCAGGTTGGCACGGCTGCGCGAATCGCCGTCGTGGTACGTCGGCTCCTTAAATGGGTGTAGATGGCGCGCGCCCGCAGCATGTCCCGTCGGAGCCGATGCGCATGGCCGGCGGGCACAATATTACCGGCTGGGCATGGTAATATAGCAATAAACTCAGTTTTACACTCGATCGCTCTCCTCTCCACTCACGCTGTATCGGTGTGAGGAGTAGAGGGCGTTGAACCCCTGGATGACCCCGCTCTTTTTACATTGTGATCGCTCGGTCATTGGACGGAGCGATCACGTGGTAAAGGGCCGCTGTCATTGGCCCTTTACCGCGATCCGTGTTGCGCCGGGTCCCGTGAAAGCGGCGAGCACGGATGGTCCCGTGTGCGCACCCCAGGGGGGCGCGCGGGAGCGCGATTCTGGGAGGACGTCGATGTACGCCCTCCCAGAGTTATCGAGCCGCACTGTAGCCGTCATTTGACTATAGTGTGGTCAGTAACTGCTTAAGGGGGGACATCCTTCCAGGGCTGAAGTGGCTAAAAATTATTTTAATCAAGTTGATTTAAATCGAGCCTTTTTACTAGTGATTTAAATCAAGGTCACCCTGGTCTGCATACTGTGGGGTTCATTTACCAAAACTGGTACAGAGAACAAAATCTGGTGCAGCTGTGCATGGGAGCCAATCGGCTTCTAACTTCAGCTTGTTCAGTTAAGCGTTGACAATAAAACCTGGAAGCTGACCCTCCGGTATGGTGTATGTACACACTTACATTGTGCCAAGCTGGACCATGGTATGTATTTAATGGGGATCATACCCGGAGTCCAGCTTTATGTGGTTAATCTTGTATTATTTGCCTTTGTGGTTTCTTCCATAAGATAAAGTCGTGTTTCTGTACAAAGGGACACACAGGTCTATTTGCTCTGTACAGTCAGGTTCTGTTTGTTGAGGATCTCGGTGTGTACTCTGCTGTTGAAGTTGTGTGTGGTCTGATGATGGACATCTAAAGTTAGCATAGCTTACCGCCATGGTAAATGTGGCCAAAGTTTGCGCATACCTGACCATCCCACCTGTTTGTCCAAAATTATATGGAATCCCTATGTAAATCAGTTCAGGTGTTCCGGTGAAGGATGCTGGTAATGCTACACATACAAATTTATTTTAGATGAGACTTTGGGGGGGGGGGGGGTTGTGGTCAGTAGAGGTAGAAAATGCCCCCCCCCCCCCCCATCAGTAGGAGTAAACCATACCTCAAGTTTGATGGTGAGTGGTAGTAAAAAAAAAAAAAGACATGGCGCCTATGGTTAGTGTGAGAAATAGTACTCCATGACTGGTGTCAGTGGGAGGCGCAGTACTCCATGACTGGTGTCAGTGGGAGGCGCAGTACCCCATCATTGGTGTCAGTAAAAGTAATAATACCCCATTGGTGTCATTGGGAAGAATAGAGCCCCTAAGTTGGTGTCAGTGGCAGGAATGGTGCCCAATTGTTGGTGTCAGTGTTTGGTGCCCAATTGTTGGTGTCAAGTATTAATTGGGGGGGGGTTCCCCATCATTGGTATTACTGGGAGGAATAGTGCCCCACCAATGGTGTCGGTGAGAGGAATATTGCCTTGTATCGGTTGGAAGAATAGTGCAGAAGGGCTGAATAGAGGCTAGCAAAGGTCCACAGTGTGGCAACCACTGTTTTAGTCAATTGTGCTCTTCCAGGCTTGTGGTAATAGTTTGAGGAAGATCCTTGTCTGTTCCACCATGACTATGCACAAAGTCGGCTCCATAAAGACATGGTTTGATGAGTCTTGTGTGGAGGAACTCAACCAGCCTGCCACCAAGCCCTGACCGTAACCCTACTGAACACCTTTGGGATGAATGTCAATTGTAAGCTGCCAGATCTTCTCATCCAACTTCAGTACCTGACCTCACAAATGTTCTTTTGGCGGAGTAGGCACAGGTTCTTAAAGCTACAAGGAGAGTGGGGACAACTCCATACTTATACCTATGGTTTGGAATGGAATGTCCAACAAGCTTTTATATAGATGTGATGCTCAGTATACTTTTTTGGCCATGCAATGTATATAAAGTTTTTCCAGTTGAATGCAAAAAAGTGTATTTTAGCCTCCATTGCTTGATGGGGCCCCATCTGTGGCAACATCCCTGATGACAGGTCCTCTTTAAATATTCTGTTTTCCTTTTTTTTTTTTTTTTTTTTTTTTTTTCAGGGACACGTGTTATCGTGTTTTGACTCTCCTTTCTAACTTTGCGGCTTTCACCGTGACCAAGAAGCATCATGAGTGTTGGATTTATCGGAGCGGGCCAGCTCACTTATGCCCTTGTGAGGGGCTTTACTGCTGCAGGTAATGTGTTTCTTGGCGGTTTAGCAGAGTTTTAATAAAGAATTGGGATCATTTACCCACATCTAGATTTCATCTGAAAGCTGGTTTGTGATTGCTTGCAAATGGCTACTGTTTTTTGCACTTAGCATGCATCTGCAGGGTTCTAATACCAATCCCACCTTCTTTTTGCAGGGGTGCTGGCAGCACACAAAATCACAGCGAGTTCCCCTGACACTGATCTGCCCACTGTATCTGGACTAAGGGTAAGATTAAAAAAAAATATATATTCTTTTTATAGTGTATATGAATTGCTTTGTTCTTAACAAACCTGTCATTAGTAAGCTAACCTTTGGGCTGTACAGCCTTTAGTTTGTCTGCTTGTTATTACAGTGCCTTGAAAAAGTATTCACACCCCTTGAAATTTTATACATTTTCTCATATTACAACCAAAAACGTAAATGTATTTTATTGGAAACTTCTGTGACACGCCAACACAAAGTTGCACATAATTGTGAAGTGGAAGGAAAATAATAAATGGTTTTCAAAATTGTTTACAAATATCTGAAAAGTGTGGGGTACATTTGTATTCAGCCCCCTTTTACTCTGATAACCCTAACTAAAATCTAGTGGGACCAATTGCCTTCAGAAGTCACCCAATTAGTAAACGGTCCACCTGTGTGAAATTTTAATCTCGGTATAAATACAGCTGTTTTGTGAAGCCCACAGAAGTTTGTTAGAGGATGTTAGTGAACAGAAAGCATCATGAAGGCCAGGGAACACACCAGACAGGTCAGGGATAAAGTTGTGGAGAAGTTTAAAGCAGGGTTAGGTTATTAAAAAAAAATACAAAAAAAAATATCCCAAGCTTTGAACATCTGACGGAGCACCGTTCAATCCATCATCAGAAAATGGAAAGAGTATGGCACAACTGCAAACCTACCAAGACATGGCCGTCCACCTAAACTGACAGGCCGGGCAAGGAGAGCATTAATTATGTTATCATAATGGGGGATTTTAATTATCCAGACATAGACTGGGCGGAGGGAACCACACATTCGTCTTATTCTCACCAGTTCCTAAATGTCTTGCAGGACAATTTCATGGGTCAGATGATAGACCCACCAACTAGAAATAAAGCGTTACTAGATCTACTGATTACCAACAATTCAGGGTGAAAGGAGAGGTGGAAGACGCCGTGAACGCATGGGACAAAATGATAAAGTTTATTCTTAAACAAAGTAGATGAGTACAAAGAAGTTAGTACATATTCATGGAAAGAAGGTTACAAAATATTAATTTAAAATTAATTATGCCCATGCAAGAGCAAATGCTCAGTGGTAGGCTAACGCGTTTCGAGGTGTTCCCTCTTCATCAGAGCCTTGGAAAGCAAAAGAAAGTCTGTATAATGTGGTAGATATACTTGGAGAGGAGTGGCTGATTGGGAGATGTATCGCATGGTGGGTGATGTATTCTCCTTTACTCTAAAAGTATCCACATCCCAGCGCTCCAGATAAGCTAAATGCCAAATGTATATGTGTATAGTTAAGGTTGTAGTAGAAAACACACATATATATTTTATACTTTAATTATATATCTCTTGTCTGTAATCATGTATATTGCATAATTCCAACACTTTTTTATATGTGGGTTTATATAGGTTTTAGGAATCATTGAGATGGAGGCATGAAGGGACTCCGATCGGAAAAGCACTTGGTTACGGAGGTCATTAAAGGCTTTGCAGAATAGTAGCGGAAAAGCCATCTGGTCTTTTGTTTGGCTTTAGAATTTTGATAGGACTTCCTCTACCAAGATAGGCGAGAAAGACGTTGTGACGGGAGGGCCCGTGGAACTCAGAATACATCTTATGTCTAAGTCACCCTGTGCCATCCTGGCACAGGGTGAGTGAGAAAATATGTCTTGGACTACTTAAAATGGGACAGTAATATTTGTCCACAATATCTCCCAGGATGTATGTAGAGACTATTATTGGTTTGGTTGATTCTGAACTCAACCTGTTAATTGAGTGAGCTGATCACATTAGCCTCCAGGACTGGCTAGGAGCCGAACTGTTGATGAATAGGCTGAGGAGGGAGGGGGAGATTGTTGTTTGTATTGTTAATTGTAATTAGCTCCAGCTATTGTGTTTATACTACTGTGTGAAGCTCGGTGCCTACAAGTCTGTCATCTGGTCTGGGTAAATTTTTTAGTTAATTAGCTCATGTTAATTATGTTAATTAGGTTACAGTTGTATTGTTAGAGGAGGTTCCAACGGCATATAAAGTCTTGTAATTTTGATTCTAAATAAAACAGTTCATGGTAG
The DNA here is from genome assembly GCF_042186555.1 of Aquarana catesbeiana. NCBI lineage: Eukaryota > Metazoa > Chordata > Amphibia > Anura > Ranidae > Aquarana > Aquarana catesbeiana. Next base: position 220,680,050 of record NC_133335.1, read on the forward strand.
CAACAAGCAAGTGTCGCCTTGTTTTGTGCTCAGAGAGGTTGGAATATCTGATATCTGTATACAGACTGGGAGGAAGTGGTATATGACGGAAGCACTCAAGCGGAGTGAGGGACGTTCCGTGACAGACGTGTCAGTGGCTTGGTGCCAGGAATATGTGGGGTAGGGAAATCTTAGAATAAAAGGTGTCTGCTGCTGTCTTGGAGAAGACCTCCTTGGCGCTATAAAGCTCAGCTTAGTGTTTAGTCTAAATGCCAGTAAAGAGTTTTGTTAGTCTCCTTTAAGGTAGAAACGTGTTTTGTATGCCTCAAGGCTTTTTTGATGACTTGGTCTACCAGAAGAGATTCAAACTACATTTGGCCTCCTCTAGCACCAGTTTGTTTGGTCTAGACAGGTAAAGTTGAAAAGCTTGTGCCTTATGGAATATTCATGTTCAAGGAGAAGTTTAGCTGGGTGCCCTTTCTTAAGGGAGGAGGCCAATTGAATACATTGGCTTTGAATGACTGCCTTGTGGGCCTCCCATAAGGTATGATCAAAAACGTCAAGAGTCTTGTGATTTAGATAGTCCAGTATATGGGAACAGATGATTTTTTGCAATGGAGCATCAGAGAGGAGTGATTCATTGAGACCAAATGGGGTCCCAGCTGGCCGCCATTAAAGAGGTTAGCGTCAGGAGCTGCGCAGAATGATCAGACCAGGATATTGGAAGTATCTGTACACCCGGACAGAAGCTAGCATTGTGTGGAATAAAAATATATGATCCATATGGAAGAAGGTGATATGTAATTCCAGGCATTGGGGTGATTTCTCCCTCCAACAGTCTACCAGCATGACGGGCAAAGAGTCCGTAATTGGCCTGAATGACTGGAGGAGGCTGAAAGGGAGTCTGATTTGTCCAGAAATGGGAAGAAGACAGTGTTGGAATCCCCGCAGAGAATGAGGGTACCCATTTGGTGGTGCCCAAGAACAGCAAGCAAATGCATGAAAAAAGGGAGTTGGAATGTATTGGATGCATAATACGTAGCTATGGTTACTTGGTGCCCCGTTAGGATAGGGTATTCTCCAGTAGGATCTTTTGCTTCATTGGTGCAAGAGAATTGCATAGGTTTTCATAAATCCATGAGGAAACTTTTTTTTTTTTTTTTTTTTTTTTTTTTCTGGGCATTAGCTTGGTATACGAGGAGAGTAGTGAACACTGAAATATTTGGGGACAGAGGTTTGAGAAAAATGTCTTTTGGGCAGACTACAGATGCCTTCATTGATTGATAATGTTGAAATGCCACAGCGATACGTTTGGAGAATTCAGTCCCTTGGCATTGAGGAACAGTACTTTAAGAGCGGAAAGAATATATAGAGGGAATGTCCGTTTTGCAAGTTGCAAGTTTCTCAGGGAACCACCCCAACCGACTCTGGGGGAAGGGGAGAGAGGGAGGGGGAGAAATAGGGATGAGAGAAGAAGAGAAGCCCAACAATGGACAGTCTTAATTGAGTGCTCATCATGCTTGTTGCAGAAAACCAGAGTAATATCTCCAAGGAATGGTGCACAAGCCCCAGGAATCGAGTGGAACGTAGTGGACCCAAGGTTCTTCGCCAAGTCATTGGGGGGGGTTGCAGAGATGCATCATGGGCTAGAGACACAGCCTGACAGGGGGAAAGTAAAGCATACCGTATCCAGTAAGAACAACATAGGGGTTGATAAGGAACCCAGCAATTTATCATTGAACTTTCAAAATAAATAAAACTTTTTATTTTTTTGCTTGTTATTTACCCAAATCTATATAACTCTAATCATTGCTGATAAAACCATTAAACTCTAGACAGTTATTTCCAGATGAATCTATTGTTTATTGGTGCAGTAAATGGAATAGATATTGGAGCAATATACAGAGGTCAGGATGAGATAAGGTGTAATGGTGTCTGCGCAAAGTACAAAACACCGGGGTTATTCCGTGCTACCTATTTATATAACTCTCAATTACCATTGCTTCTTATTGAATTAAAAATTTTACCCCCTGGACCAGTCCCCATTTAAAAAATGTTATTGGTATTAAAAGCGGAGAACAGAACATACAAAAGGTTCAATTAGGTTATTGTTACAAAAATCTTCCTGATTGTAAAGTCGTCTTCCCTTCGTCCATTCAGACACGGAGCCGTGGCCCGCCCCCACCCCCCCTTTCTATCCTCATTGACTGACTTTGTTTGGCAGCAGCGGGAGCCAATGGCGCTGTGCTGCTGTCTTGGCCAATGAGCAGGGGAGTCCCGGGCAGCCGAGACACTCCTACAACATCGAAGATTTAAAAAAAAAAAAAAAAAACTTGTTGCGCTGTCTTCAATCGATACAAGTGTAAAAAATTATTAAATTATAAAAAGTGAATAAACAATTTTGAAAATCATTCCAGATTCCAAAAATGATGTGCCATAAACTAGTACTAATCCAAGATTTACAATATCACACATACAATGCCTTGAAAAAGTATTCATACCCCTTTGAAATTTTCCACATTTTGTCATGTTACAACCAAAAATGTAAATGTATTTTATTGGGATTTTATGTGATAGTCCAACACAAAGTGGCACATAATTGTGAAGTGGAAGGAAAATGATAAATAGTTTTTAAATTTTTTTTTTATTTTACAAATATGTGAAAAGTGGGGGGTACATTTGTATGGCGCCCCCCCCCCCCCCCCCGAGTCAATACAGGGGGTCCCCTAGTTACAAACATCTGACTTACAAACGACTCCTACTTACAAACGGAGGGAGACAACAGGAAGTGAGAGGAAATCGACCCCTAGGATGGGAAATTCACTCCTGTAAGAGCTATTATGGGGAAAAAGTACCTCCACTGATGCTTTGTCACCAAGGCTTGTTTCCACAACAACCCAAAATTTTCAAAATCCAATTGTCATTGGGACAAAAAGTGAGGTGAAATCTTCTGAACAGGGGCACACACAGCAAAACAAATGTTACAGGGGTGTTAACCCTTCCCTATGCTATCCAAAAAGCTTAAAAATAGTTTTTTTGGCTGGAGCTACCCTTAAAAAATGTTCCTGTTCCGACTTACAAAAAGATTCAACTTAAGAACAAACCTACAGTCCCTAACTTGTTTGTAACCCGGGGACCCCCTGTACTTTGTAGAACCGCCTTTCACTGCAATTACAGACGCAAGTCTTTTTGGGGATGTCTCTACCAGCTTTGCACATCTAGAGAGGGACATTTTTGCCCATTCTTCTTTGCAAAATAGCTCAAGTTCTGTCAGATTGGATGGAGAGCGTCTGTGATCAGCAATTTTCAGGTCTTGCCACAGATTCTCAATTGGTCTGGACTGTCCCATCGTGCCTCTGGGTGTCATGCTTGTGGCTGTCAGAGTCTTGCTATGCCTCATGGGACTTGTAGTTCTGCAATAGCTGGAGGTCCGCTAATTGCATATCCCTGATCTAAACCATTCCATTGTAGCTCTGGCTGTATGTTTAGGGTCATTGTCTCAAGTCTTTTGCAGACTAACAGGTTTTCTTCTATCTTCCCATCAACTCTGACCAGCTTCCCTGTCCCCGCTGACGAAAATCACCCCCACAACATGATGCTGCCACCACCATGCTTCACGGTGGGGATGGTGTGTTCAGGATGATGTGCAATGCTAGTTTTCCGTTACACATAGAATTTTGCTTTTAGGCCAAAAAGGTACATTTTTTGGTCTCATCTGACCAGAGCACCTTCTTCAACATGTTTGCTGTGTCCCCCACATGGCATCTTGCAAACTGCAAATGGGACTTCTTATGCCACTCTTCCATAAAGGCCAGATTTGTGGAGAGCACGACTAATAGTTGTCCTGTGGACAGATTCTCCCACCTGAGCTGGGGGTCTCTGCGGCTCCTCCAGAGTTACCATGGACCTCTTGGCTGCTTCTCTGATGAATGCTCTCCTTGCCCGACCTATCAGTTTAGGTGGAAGGCCATGTCTGGTATGTCCTTTGGCCTTCATGATGCTGTTTGTTCACTAAGGCTGCTTTCACACTGAGGCATTGAGGGCGTTGACGGTAAAGCGCCGCTATTTTTAGCGGCGCTATTCGGCCACTAGCGGGGCACTTTTAACTCCCATTAGCGGCCGAAAAAGGGTTAAAACCGCCCACAAAGCGACGCTTCAGCAGCGCTTTGCCGGTGGTTTGGCCGCGCTGCCCATTGATTTCAATGGGCAGGGGCGCTTTAGGAGCAGTGTATATACCGCTCCTACAGTGCTGCAAAGATACTGCTTGCAGAACTTTTTTTTCACTGTCCTGCCAGCGCACCGCTCCAGTGTGAAAGCACTCAGGCTTTCACACTGGAGTGAGAGGAGAGGCTCTATGCAGGCGCTATTTTTAGCGCTATATGCGCCTCAGTGTGAAAGCCACCTAAGGTTCTCTAACAAACCTCTGAAGGCTTCACAGAACAGCTGTATTTATACTGAGATTAAATTACACACAGTTGGACTCTATTTACTAATTAGGTGACTTCTGAAGGCAATTGGTTCCACTAGCTTTTAGTTAGGGGTATCAGAGTAAAGGGGGCTGAATACAAATGCACGCCACACTTTTCACATATTTATTTTGTAAAAAAACAAAAATCATTTTCCTTCCACTTCACAATTATGTGCCACTTTGTGTTGGTCTATCACATAAAATACATTTTACGTTTTCAGTTGTAACATGACAAAATGTGGAAAATTTTAAGGGGTATGAGTACTTTTTCAAGGCACTGTACATAATATGAATAAGAAAAAAAAAAAAAAATCAGTAAAGTCCAAAGGTAATTATCCACAGGTGTGTGTGTAATAAATAAATAAATAAATAAATAAATAAATAAATATATATATATATATATATATATATATATATATATATATATATATATATATATATATATATATATATATATATATATATATATATATATATATATATATATATATATATATATTATAAAATGTTTAGGGGATATCCTGGGTAGCTACAGGGAAGCCTTATTATAGGCTTACCTGTAGCATAAAGTTGTTTGTAATGGGTTTACAACCACTTTAAGGGCCGGATAAAGGCAAGTAAAGGGCCTCAGTTTAGAGACCATTGGTGTAGGAGATAGAGAGCTGGAATGGTTACTTATAGTGAAGTTTACATTTCTTCTCGCCTCTGAAAGCCTTGTTCTAAGTTTTATTTCATCAAGTTGCTGGTGCCAAAAAAAAAATTATGTTCTCTGTGGCCTTAAAACCGTCATCCGGCTTTCAGTGGATGGTCACACAGTCTGAGGGACCATAATGCAATTGTACCACAATATGAACTGTTTATAGCCAGGAAACCTTTGCAGTAGAGAAGCGTGAAAGCTTTGACCTTCCATAACAGTTGCCCATTCTGGACAGTGTTGGTCATATTTTGGAAACAATCTTCTGTCTTTGGGAGGCCCTGACCATGATGGGCTGTCTAGGTCGGCCTATTCTGCTCATCTCCTCCCATCTCTCCTACCATTTCCACAAGCACAGACCGCCTAGCCCATCGTTCATTGACCACAATGTTTTGAAGTTAGTCCTTGAAGTCGTGATCCAAGTGCAGTCTGCGGGCACATCTACCACAGCAGCGGGACCGTTGGCCAAATTGCTAAATAATTACTGTTTTCCTGGACTATGCCGAGATAAGCCATTGATGCTCATACAAATTTCTCTTGTTTTTTCAGAAACTGGGTATAAACTTCACCACCAGTAACAAGGAGACTGTGAAGAACAGCGATGTCCTTTTCCTGGCTGTAAAACCTCCGATCATTCCCTTTGTGCTGGATGAGATTGGCTGTGACATTGAGGACCGTCACATGGTGGTGTCCTGCGCTGCCGGTGTCACTATCGGCTCTATAGAGAAGGTAAAGCAGCTTTAACATGTTGTAGAGAGAATCACTTTGGGCTTCCTCTGTTTATTATAGCAGCCTATGGATTCTTATAACTGTCTGGATTAAGTTAAAATTAAAAATTACAGCAGGTTTTGCTTTGCCCTCTTGAGGCTCAGATTATTGAAGGTGGGAAAACTGTTATGGAGTTGGGTGGAACCACCGTGTCATTGGGGCTGACAGCAGACTAACAGCCAGGACAGATACTAGAGCGGTCCAAATCCTCATGTAGGTTGTTTGAGGAGACAGTAGCAGAGTCAACTGATGGTGAGATCAGGTGCTGACAACCCAAGCTAAACAGAGCCCAGGTTCCCGACCTGTATACAGAGCAATGAATGACAATAGCAAAAAAAAAAAAACAGACTGTTGATCAGGATAATCGCGGACAAACTAAGTACATATGCAGCCCAGACAACACACATGGGTAATCCAGGGCATGCACAATCAGACAGAACGCATGAGTAGACAGATGTCCCGGTTAATCAGGCACTTGCTGAATGTCCAGCAGTCTATTTAGACACCCCTTATTGAAGCAGGTGTGCAATGAAGAGACCTGAGCTGGCAAAGGCTCAAGGCTGATTGTTAGAAAAACATGGACTACTTACAATGGAAAAAGACTGAAAGATCTTGCCCATGGTATAAAAAAAAATGATCCTTATGCTGCGTACACACGATCGGAATTCTCATCGGAAAAAGATATGATGGCTTTTCCGACGGGATTCCGCTCAAGCTTGCCTTGCATACACATGGTCACATGGTAGCTGAACTTCTGACTGTCAAGAACGTGGTGACGTACAACGCTACGACGAGCCGAGAAAATTAAGTTCAATGCTTCTGAGCATGCGTAGGAATTTTGCGCGTCAGAATTGCTACAGACGATCGCATTTTCGGATAGGAACTTTTTCCGACCGAAAAATTAAGAACTTGCTCTCAATCTTTTGGTTTGCTGGCTGGAATTCGGCCAGCAAAAGTCCGATGGAGCATACACACGGTCACATTTTCCCACGAAAAGCTCTCATCTGTCTTTTGCTGGCCAAATTTCCGATCGTGTTTACACGGCATTAGTGTTGCTATTACAGTTATAGAAAAGGTTCATTTGCCAGAGAATCACAGTAGGAAATTAAATGTATAAACCAATTGCTGAGACGGTGAAGCTGGCATTCCTATGTAAACATTTAGCCATATTTTTTAAGTTCCAGGATAAAGTCTTATCCTTTTTCACTGTTTGAAGCACAACTTCACTGCATCTGAGTACCACAAACCAAGAAAACCTATTCAACTCCTTTTTAATATTCAAAGCAAACTCACCCATCATTGTCTCTGTATTTTTTTTGCAGTGAAATCCCTTTGAAAAAACAACCCATAGCATTTTTGGCTGTGGCCATCTTGAGTAAGGGCAATCCATCTGTCATTGGCTCAGTGTCAGAAACCATGAAATCAGACCGAGACAGAAGTACAGTTAAATCACACTTTTTTACTAATAAAAGTAAATAGAAAAAACGTAGACAAAACATAGCCAGCGTTCAGGAACCGGAACGGATAGTCAGATAAGCCAAATGTCAGGGAGCCGGAGATGAGCGTAGTAAAACAGCAAGCAGGATCTGGAGCCAGAAGGTATGTCAGCCAAGCAAGTCTTTTAACAGGAATGCAGGAGAAAGTCTCTGTGATGTTGACTAAGGCGAAGGCAGAGATCCTCTGGGCTGGACGGCTTAAGTAGGCAGGACTGACAAGCAGGATATCATCAACCGCTGAGTAACTGTGGAGAGATAGAAGCTGGCAATTAGCCGACAGCTGAGCGGCCATCTCAGAGAAGGAAGGGCTGAGCCCAGCCCTGACACTCGGGCGTGGAGGCAGGAGGGTGTGCTTAGCTGAGAAAACCTCTCCTCCCCTCCTGAAGACTCCTAGGATATATGACATTATTTGCCTAGGCCAGAAACCAGGAAGTAACTGAACAAATGTAAAAAAAAAAAAAAAAATTATTTTATAACAGTAAGATAATATTATGATATAAAATGATATACCTTCCTATCTATTTATACTAATGCTAGCAGCATAAGGATTAAACATAGTCATTGCTGATTGAGAGAATAAAGTTCCACTTTAAGGCCCCTTTCACACTGGGGTGGTGGGGGCGTCGGCGGTATTCGCCCGCTAGCGGTGCGGTTTTAACCCCCGCTGGCGGCCGAAAAAGGGTTAAAACCGCTCGCATAGCGCGGCTATAGCCGCGGTATAGCCGCGCTGCCCCATTGATTTCAATGGGCAGGAGAGGTGAATACAACGCTCCTTCACCGCTCCAAAGATGCGGCTTGCAGGAGTTTTTTTCTTCTCCTGCCAGCGCACCGCTTCAGTGTGAAAGCCCTCGGGCTTTCACACTGAACAAACAGTAGAGGCTGTTTTGGGGCGGTTTGCAGGTGGTATTTTTAGCGCAATAACGCCTGCAAACTGCCCCAGTGTGAAAGGGCTCTAAGTCTAAACCTTTTTTTTTTTTCTTCCAGAAACTGAACCTCTTTCACCCAGCTCCCCGAGTCATCCGCTGCATGACCAACACCCCTGTAATCGTACGTGAAGGGGCCACAGTATATGCTGCAGGCACCCACGCAGAGGTGGAAGACATAAAGCTTCTGGAGCAGCTGATGCAGAGTGTGGGGTTTTGCACAGAGGTGGAGGAGGATCTCATTGATGCCGTGACCGGATTGAGTGGAAGTGGACCTGCCTACGTAAGTGTGAAGACAGGTTTGGCCCCATCTATAAGGCCGGGTTCACATCATTGCGAATTGGATTCGCATATCTTCGAATTGCGAATTGGATGCACATATCTTCGCAGCAGGTCCGGTGCATTTTGCACAAAAAAAAAAGGCTGTGCTTTTTTTCGGTCTGTTTTAGGTGCGAATTTAGGCCAAAATTCGTGCTGAAATTGGACCTGAATCGGTGAACCAGCAGGCACCGGACCCCTGCTGTAATCTGCATGTGCCACATCCTGCCTTTACACGCACATGAACTTTAATGGCATCCCAGTCTTAGTCCGTAGGGTTCAATAATGAGTTGGCCCACCCTTTGCAGCTATATCAGCTTCAACTCTTCTGGGAAGGCCGTCCACAAGGTTTAGGAGTGTGTCTATGGGAATGTTTGACCATTCTTCCAGAAGTGCATTTGTGAGGTTAGGCACTGATGTTGGACGAGAAGGCCTAACTCGCAGTCTATGCTAGAATTCATCCCAAAGGTTTTCTATTAAGTTGGGGGTCAGGACTCTGTGCAGGCCAGTCAAGTTCCTCCACCCCAAACTCTCTCATACATGTCTTTCTGGACCTTGCTTTGTGTGCAGGTCCACAGTCATGTTGGAACAGGAAGGGGCCATCCCCGAACTGTTCCCACAAAGTTGGGAGCATGAAATTGTCCAAAATGTCTTGGTATGCTGATGGCTTAAGAGTTCCCTTCCTTGGAACTAGCGAGGGTCAGTCGGTTTATGATTGGGCATATAATTGAGCCACATCCAGTATTTACAAAAATTGAAACCAGATCTCCTGGTGGCGGACTTTTGAGGCACAAAGTAAAGCATAGTCTAATATGAAAAATATTTATTGAACTATAAAAAAGTACAAAACATTTAATAAAAAGCATATTTAAAGTGGACATTCCAGTGTTGTCATACAAAACGGAATACATATAGCGAGCTAATATTTCTTGTACCCAATGCGTTTTGCAGTGAGAGTATAGTTCTCCTCCTTCTTCAGGGGTATAGTTTAAACAAGAAAATTAGTATTATAGACTGGAATGACAAATATTGCAGATTAAAAACATGGAGGTGCCAAGAAAGGTTATTTCCAAATTGCTTGAGCCAAAGAGTTCAACAAAGAGGAACAGGGAAATGCCTGGCCCATAAGTGCTGGTCCAGCTCCCCCACACAACACCAACCCAGAGGAAGGGAAACCAGAGGACCCACTGGGGCCGGAAAGCAGGAAAAGACCCTGCAGAATGGTTCGTGGAAGTTGCTCGACTCTGCAAGGAGGAGTTATTTGTATAGTTAAAAACAAGGGGGGAGGCTGTCTGCGGACGCCACAACTGATGAGATCTTGTGACCGCTCGCTCCAGCATCCAGCCCAAGACTTCATCCAGCCCTTCACTGGAACTATGGGGCCAAGTCCAACCCCTGAAAAGCAACCCCACACCATAATCCCCATGGGATGGAGGAACTTGACTGGTCCTGACCTCAACCCGATAGAACGCCTTTGGGATGAATTAGAGCGGAGACTGCAAGCCAGGGCCTTCCAATCCAGCATCAGCGCTTGACCTCACAAATGTGCTTCTGGAAGAATGGTCAAACATTCCCATAGACACACTCCTAAACATTGTGGACGGCCTTCCCTGCAAAGGGTGGGCCAACTCAATATTGAACCCTACGGACTAAGACTGGGATGCCAGTAACGTTCATGTGCGTGTAAAGGCATGTGTCCCAATACTTTTAGTAATATAGTGTATGTCTTAATAGGGAGTGTTCTGATTTATGATAGCCTGTCATTTTTAATAGTGGAGTTTTGGTGTTGCATAATAGGGAAGACAGGAAATGATGGTAGCTTAACAAAGATTCTCATGAGTGCAGCATATGGTGTCTTTTCCTGGTTATACAGGCCTATAAGGGGAGTTACTCTGCCTCATCATGGAGCTTTTAAAATGTAGTAATATTCATAATAGCTGGAAACGCCTTAAATCATTCTGCATGTCATGTTGTGGAAGTGATAAAAAGATGCATAATGCCTATTGTATCATTCATAGGATTTTACCTACTAAGGCAAAGTGTTGTATCCTTTTAACCCTGGATGCCTGCTTAACACATACTGTATGTGCTGTGACAGAAGGGTGGGCTTTAACGCCGACACGCTACATATATGCATCAAAGGGTAGCTGAGGTTTCTGTGCTGAGTGTGCTCCCTACACAAGGACCGAGCTGTCCAAGACAGCTCATAGTGCACACCAATGATCGGTCCAAGACGGCTCTCAGTCCACACCAATGATCGGTCCAAGACGGCTCTCAGTCCACACCAATGATTGGTCCAAGACGGCTCTCAGTCCACACCAATGATTGGTCCAAGACGGCTCTCAGTCCACACCAATGATTGGTCCAAGACGGCTCTCAGTCCACACCAATGATTGGTCCAAGACGGCTCTCAGTCCACACCAATGATCGGTCCAAGACGGCTCTCTGCACTGATTATTGGTCAAGACAGCTCTCCGCGTGCACTGATGATTGGTAGCTGGCGGGACGTCTCCTGATCATGTGACCACTATGACAATCAATCACAGTATCGCTGATTGTTTACCCCCACTCCCTTTGGGGTGTACAGACCCTATTAAAGGGACGCTGGGTAGGAAGGGGTTAACCAGTGATCCGTATCCTCTTTCACTGGTTGGCTTATACTAAACCGAGTAAAGCTGGTTTCTGCTGATTGGTTGCTGTGGGTTTTTGACCATCCGCTCAGACAAAGGTGATTTTAGTTAGAAGCAGAGCTCAGTGGGATCAGTCTGTTCCTGGCCCCTCCTTTTTTTTTTTTTTTTTTTCTATGTCTCGAATATACCATTTAGCTCCTGGCCATAATTCCTGACTCTGCTCCTGTCCATCTGAGAGTTGTGGGTGTTAAAACTCGCCTTTCTGTATTCAGGGCTTCTCCTGTTGCACGATAATATAAAATAAATTAAAAAATCCAGCAGGAATGGTGGGGAACCCCTCATGATGGGCACAGCAGGTATACAGACCTGGGAACTCAGCACAGGGATGGTGGGGAACCCCTCATGATGGGCACAACAGGGGTATAGACTCAGGAACTCAGTACGGGAATGGTGGAAACCCCTCATAGTGGGCACAGCAGGTGTACAGACCCGAGAACTCAGCACAGGGATGGTGGTAACACCTCATAATGGGCACAACAGGTGTACAGACTCAGGAACTCGGTACAGGGATTAGCATAGCATAGAGGTCTCAGCAATAGCATCTAAGGGACATAAGAGTGTCAGCTGGGTTGACTGTCCAGCATCTACCAGTTTTGAGTGGAGTGACCCTTTAAATAAATAAAGCAGATCACTCTTCATCTATCTTCATTCCAAGTCTGAGTTCTCTTTTTTTTCTTTTTTTTTTTTTCTTTTTTTCTTGCAGGCATTCACAGCTCTGGATGCTCTGGCGGATGGAGGCGTGAAGATGGGTCTGCCCAGAAGGCTTGCAGTTCGTCTCGGTGCTCAGGCCATGCTGGTTGGTACTTTTTTTTTTTTTTTTTTATTTACCGTTGTTTACAATGGCAACCTATCCACCCACCAGAAGATTCATACTATTGGTAATATCTTTCAGGGGGCTGCAAAAATGCTTCTTGAATCGGAACAGCATCCTGGGCAGTTGAAGGACAACGTTTGCTCACCAGGGGGCGCTACTATTCATGCTCTGCACTTCTTGGAAAGTGGAGGATTCCGGTCCCTTCTTATCAATGCTGTGGAAGCATCCTGCATCAGGACCAGGTCAGTCATCTCCTGAAAGAATGAGGAAGAAAAAATAATAAATATGATAATATAAAACAGAATTGTGAGTAGACTGATGACCCCCCCTCAGTATTCTGCTGCTCCTTTATTATCCAATCACAGACTAGGAATGTGTTTTTACCCAGCTGTGACTCTGCATTTGAATTCTGGGTTCTGGTTGTGTGTTGGATATGAGTTTCTAGAATACTGAACCGAATTGCAAACCATTTGTATGTGCAGTTCAGCTGCATTTTTGGCTTCTTGCCTGAAGTTCAGCTTTAAAGTTAAAGATTTGGTAAAAGCTAATATAGAGTTGAAGTCTTTTTATACTTCTATTATATCAGTTTTCTATTGTAAAATTCTCCACTTTGCCTTGTATAGATTTTGCCTTGGTAAGTACAGTAGAGTGTGTGAGTGCCCTGATGCATGCTAGGAAATTGCTAATGTTGCATGCAAGGTGCTTAAGGCCCAACTCCAGCCAAAACTTTATTTTTAGAGCAAACAACCTTTGTCCATGGGGTTCTTTTTTTTTTTTTTTTTTTTTTTTTCTGCTGTCTGTATCTCTATATTTATTGCTAAATAACAGAACATCGCCTTTATAAATGACTGCATTGCAATCAAGTGGTAAATTGTTGTATTACAGTGTGACTGTTACTTTTTGCAAAAAGAAAATAAGTTTTGTCTATACCAGGGGTCACCAAACTTCCTAACCGAAGGGCTGGTTTACTGTCCTTCAGATATTAGGGTGGCTGGATTGTGGCCAGTGGGAGTAGAATATCGGGCATCAGTCAGGGCAAGGCTTTGGTGGTCTGTGGGAGTAAAATAGTTACATAGCGCATAGTAAGGGGAGGAATAGTGTCCTGTCAATGGAAAGAATAGTGGCCCGTCAGTGGGAAGAAGTGTCCCATCATTGGTGTCAGTGGAAGGAATAATACCCCATTGTTGGTGTCAGTGGGAGGAATAGAGCCCCATCATTGGTTCGCAGTGGGAGGAATAGTACCCCATCATTGGTGTCAGTAAGAGGAATAGAGCCCCATCATTGGTGTCAGTAAGAGGAATAGAGCCCCATCATTGGTATCAGTGGGAGGAATAGTGCCCCATCATTGGTGTCAGTAAGAGGAATAGAGCCCCATCATTGGTTCGCAACGGGAGGAGTAGTGGCCCATCCTTGGTGTCAGTGGGAGGAATAGTGGCCCATCACTGGCGTCAGTGGAAGGAATAATGCCCCATTGTTGGTGTCAGTGGGAGGAATAGAGCCCCATTATTGGTTCGCAGTGGGAGGAATAGTGCCCCATCATTGGTGTCAGTAAGAGGAATAGAGCCCCATCATTGGTGTCAGTAAAAGGAATAGTGCCTCATCATTGGTGTCAGTAAAAGGAATAGTGCCTCATCATTGGTGTCAGTAAGAGGAATAGAGCCCCATCATTGGTTCGCAGTGGGAGGAGTAGTGGCCCATCCTTGGCGTCAGTGGAAGGAATAGTGGCCTATCGTTGGTGTCAGTGGGAGGAATAGTGTCCCATCGTTGGTGTCAGTGGGAGGAATAGATAATGTCACCCTGACCTCCTCACCTTGGGGAGATTTTCTTTCACTGCCTGTTCTGTTTATGGGTCAGGAATTAAAGGGGCATTTCCCAAATGGGAAAGAAGAAGAGAGAGAGTGAATTATGCTTTAAAGTTGACCTCCAGCCTTCTCTTCAGTCTTGCACAGTTGTACCGACTCCTCTCCTGTACTGAAATGGCTTGCTCTGATTTCACTGCACACTGTGAGCTTTTCACAATGTACATTAAAAGCTGCAGCAAGTCTATGGAGCCCATCTCCTTTTCTGGCTGGAGGGCATCCCAGTATCATCTAGCACTTTCCTCCCGAGCTGAAGTGTCCCCGGCCCGCCCACTTCATTCATTGGATTTCAGTTCTTTTAATCACAAAGGCTCCTCATCACACAAGGGTGTTACCTAGGGAAGTCTGTGTGCAAATGCAGCCTGCCTAGGAGCACCCACACCTCTAGGTTTGACGCCCACCCATCAAGGCATATTCATATTTGCATAGCCAATGCTTGTATCAGGGCTGAAGGTTCTCGGGACTCCTTTCTAGAGTCCTAAGCCCTGAATGCCCTGCACACTGTGGCAGGAAGTTATGCACGGCACCCTGCTGGTCCCTCCCACCAACTATGATCTGCATTGCATAGAGAACCACAGAGACCCTGTGATGTCACTGGGACTAAAATAATGGATTGAAAACTGTTTTTATTTAAAAATTTTATTAGCATGTTCGTGAGGAAAATGAGGAACCGGAGAATGCAAAGAAGCAGAAAATGCACTGTCTATGGTACAGTGATGTACCGACCAATCAGAAATCATCTCTTTTAGCTAATTTGCATATTGAAAATACAGCACGTTGACCGAATTTTCTTTTGCCCCCCCCTTAGAGAGCTCCAGTATTACGCAGACCAGGAGAAGATCCCAGCAGCCGCCATCAAGAAAACGACGCTCAGTAGAGTGCAGCTAGAATCTCCAACGATTTCCACCGCTTCCCACGGGGTGAAAGTCAGTCTGTTCAACAACAAGTCTCCAGGGGCCCGAAAATTCTGAGAGGGGTCAACTATTCCAGACCAAAGCCATGAACCAGCTGGAACGGGATGGAGAGGGTGTGCATGTGCGGCCAAGAGACACCCCCCCCCCCCCCCTTAGATGGGTCTGATGGGTTAAGAACCCGCCCACTGTGACAGCTGTGATTGGTTCTCGGCAGATCTCTGGTTATAATGAATGGATTTGTATGCAGAACACGTCAGATGTCAGGATGGCTGTACACATCCATTGTGGTCTTCACACGTTCCTAATAACCTTTTTATTGCCACTGATGTCATCGGCCTGTAAACAGACTCCTGGCTGCTTCAGCGGCTGATAGTTTATTTACATTTTCACAGCCACATGTCGGCGTGTGTGTATAGAAAAGGGAAGAGCGCCATCTAGTGGGCAGTTTATCAACCATTTAAGGACCGAGCCTCTTTCTGAGATTGGTGTTTACAAGTTAAAAACTTTTTTTTTTGCTAGAAAATTACTTGGAACCCCCAAACATTATAATTTTTATATAGATATATATATCTATATAAAAATTATAATGTTTGGGGGTTCTAAGAAATTTTCTAGCAAAAAAAAAAAAAAAATATATATATATATATATATATATATATATATATATATATATATATATATATATATATATATATATATATATATATATATATATATATATATATATATATATATATATATATATATATATATATATATTATTAAAAAAAAAATTATAACACCCTAGAGAATAAATCGCCGTTGCTATACTTTCTGTCGCACTGTATTTGCGCAGCGGTCTTACAAGCGCACTTTTTTTTGGGGAAATAAATACACATTTTTTTTATATAAAAAAATAAGACGTCAGTAAAGTTAGCCTATTTTTATTTTTTTTTTTATATTGTGAAAGATAATGTTAAGCCGAGTAAATTGATACCCAACATGTCACGCTTCAAAATTGCGCCCGATCGTGGAATGGCGACAAACTTTTACCCTTAAAAAATCTCCATAGGCGACGTTTAAAAAAAATTCTACAGGTTGCATGTTTCGAGTTACAGAAGAGCTAGAATTATTACTATCACTCTACCGATCGCGACGATACCTCACGTGTGTGGTTTAAACACCGTTTTCATATGCGGGCGCTACTCGCAAATGCGTTTGCTTCTGCACGCGAGCCCGGCGGGAAGGGGCGCGGTAAATTTTATTTATTTTTTTCTTATTTATTTTACCTTTTTTTTTTATTTTTACACTGTTCTTAAAAAAAAAAAAAAAAAAGTGTCACTTTTATTCCTATTACAAGGAATGTAAACGTCCCTTGTAATAGAAAAAAAGCATGACAGGACCTCTTAAATATGAGATCTGGGGGTCAAAAAGACCTCAGATCTCATATTTACACTAAAATGCAATAATAAAAAAAAAAAATAATTAAATGTCATTGAAAAAAAAAAATGTCTCTTTAAGAGCTATGGGCAGAGGTGACGTTTTGACGTTGCTTCCGCCCTGCAATGATATGGAGACGGGTGGGGGCCATCTTCCCCTCACTCGTCTCCATGCCTAACAGGGGGAAGAACCCGATCGCCTCCTCCACTACCGACTGTCCCGGTAAGCGGCGGAGGGCACCAGAGCGCGGCGGTAGGGGGGGGGAGTCCCCTCTCCCGCCGCCGATAAAAGTGATCTCGTGGCGAATCCGCCGCAGAGACCACTTTTATCTGAAAGCGGACCACCCGCTGAAGATACCGGGGTTATAGTAGCTAGCTGCTGCCATAACGATATTCCTCTTCAAAATAACGACATAAAACGACGGCGGGCGGTCCGCAAGTGGTTAAAAATGTTAGCACTCACAGTACATATCTGGCCAAATGCAAAAACTGCCTAGGTGTCCCGCCGATGATGGCAAATCACGGCCACTGAAGGTGCTCACAAGGCTGGAAGAGATGTAAAGGCAGTCCGCCCCAAGCTGACATCACTTCCGCTCTATACCCATCGGGTCCCAAAACTTCTCCTCCAGCCCTGTTAGCACCTCTAGCAGCCGTGATTTGCTATCATCGGCGGGACCGGGACACCTATAAAGGTTTTGCAATTGGCCAGATATGTACTGTGAGTGCTAACATTTTTAATAAACTGCCCACTAGATGGCGCTTTTCCCTTTCTATACACATACACAGAAATCAAACCGCATTCCTGTTCAAGTCACATGCAATTTGCCATGCGATTTGCGGCAATTTATGTACGTGTTGACGCAAATCGTACCGCAAAGTATCCGTACTCGCACAAATGCTCCCGAAAACCGATACTTTGTTTTGCGATTTGCGTCAATACTAAATGAATGTGCACAAATCACTGCAAAGAATCGCATACTAGCACACTATGAGAAACTTGCCTTTTTAGAACTAAGTCCTCCAGTGCTGCCGCAATGTCAGCCCTGAGACGGCTGACCTCTTCCCACCTGGTCTTTTTTCCAGGTTCGCGCCCTCGGGCTACATGAGTGGCTGGGAGCGCGATGACGTCACTCCCACGTATGTGCACAGAAGCCCCCGTTTCCGGCACGGGCTCTTAAGGTCAGGCACTGTAAGCTGGACTTTCAGAGCGCATGCGGCGATGATCTCATTGGCTGCATGCACTCTGAAAATATTTTTAAATGGTGCAAGATTAGGAGATAGTCACAGTACCTACAGGTAAGCCTTTTTATAGGCAGTAGTGCCACCTACCCTCTCCCCCAACTTGCTGATTGGATAATAAAGGAGCAGCAACATACTGATAAGTCATCAGCTTTTCCCACCCATCCTGTATGTGTGTCTCCTGTTGGCACAGGTGTGTACAGTACACCTGATTGGCTCCTGACGCTGCCCCGCCCTCTCACAGTGCTGCTGTGTGGGTGAAGGATAGGAAGCTGATATAAAGACAGATTCTGGTACTTATGATAGTCCTGTGTAACAATTAGATATTTGCAATTCGTTTT
This sequence comes from Aquarana catesbeiana, assembly GCF_042186555.1. Classification (NCBI taxonomy): domain Eukaryota; kingdom Metazoa; phylum Chordata; class Amphibia; order Anura; family Ranidae; genus Aquarana; species Aquarana catesbeiana. Next base: position 220,697,971 of record NC_133335.1, read on the forward strand.
CGTTCCGAATTCGTTTTTTTAACGAATCTCGACAAATTCGTTAATCCGGAAACATCCGAATTAACGTAAACCTGGTTAACGATTTTTTTTTTTACCAATATTCGTAAATTTGAAAATTCGAAAATCCCAAATAATTAACTTTTAAATTTTATAGATGTTGGAATTTCCTTTAAAAGTTGGCTGTTATTGAATGTAAGGAATAAGAATTTATTTGAAGTTACCAATTATCCGAAATAAGGAATGCCGCATCTAAACCAATCGAACGCAACGAATTAATAATAATAATAAAGTTTTTATTAATTATTAATTTGTTACATTCAATTCGTTTAGACACGGGATTCGCTATTTCGGATAATTTGTAACTTCGGATAAATGTGTATTCGTAACGTTCAATAACAGCCAAATTTGAACGGAAAACCCAATACCTATAATTTAATAGTTATTAGCTTAGTAGTTACTGACTTGAAAAACGAAGAAAAAAAAAAAACATTTCGGCAGTGCACATGTTTAGTAACAATACATATAACTTTTTTTGTGGAAAAAAAAAAAAAAAATATATATATAATTATTAATATAATATAAAATTCTTGTTCTATTCCTGCAGAGAACCAGTGATGGCTGTCAGAGTTGGCCTGGGCCTATCAGATCCGGGCTCTGGGGGTACATGGGAGGTGTGTGAGCATGTCTGCCCTGGCTCCTGTTCTACTGGATCTTCTGTGTTTTTTTTTTTTTTTTTTTTTTTCTTTTATTATGTCCAGAAAGTGATTTTAAAATATATTTTCGTTTTTACATTTTTTTTTTTTTTTTTAAACCTGTTTATTCCTAACCCAACGGTTCAAAATGAATTTGGTACATTTGGAGTTGAAAAAAATAAATTTGTAAATAACCCACTCATTTTCCTTTTTCATTCACTGGGAAATCTGTTAACATTTATACATATATAGAGAAGGATCAGAAACTGTTTATGGTACTTAAATTTGACCTCCAGCCTTCCCTTCAGTCTTACACAATTGTACTGGCTCCTCTCCTAAAATGGCTTACTCTGATTTCACTGCACACTGTGAGCTTCTCACGATATGCACTTAGGCTGGATTCACACCTATGGCATTTTTAGTGCTTTTTGCATTTTGTGGATTTGCACTACAGAACGTGTTCCATAGGAAACCATGTTAAATAGACTGTAGTGCAAATCTGCAAAATGCAAAAAGCACTAGAAATGCATAGGTGTGAATCCAGCCTAAAAGCTGTAACAAGTCCGATAGAGCCCTCCTCCTTTCCTGGCTGGAGGCCACCCAGCATCATGTAGCTCTTTTCTCCCCAGCCTGACTGTCCCTGGCCCGCCTCTTTTTCATTTGTTGCATTTCAGTTCAATCATGGAGGCTTAGCATCACAAGTAGATGCACCGAATTTTCGGCGGCGGAAAGAAATCGTCCGAAAATTGTGTTTTTGGTATTTTTGACGATAAAGAAAAAAGAGCTTTTCTTGTTGTAAAAAAAAAAAAAGAGAGAGAGAAACAAGTGCTGATAATGACACCAAAAATGCACGCAATTTTACCGCGCTTATGGTGTGTTTTTCATAGGTCATGTGACTCAAAAACTGCATTAATACCATAACATAGGAGCGGTCTTGCTGTGTTTTTTCAATGGGGAGGTGCATTTTTAGTGCAGTGTTTTTTTTTTTGTTTGTTTTTTTGTTTTTTTAAACTGACCAAAAATGCAGCAAACAGAGAGATATAGATAGATAGATAGAGATATATATATATATATATATATATATATATATATATATATATATATATAATGTGTGTTCCAGGACTTTGCTCGTAATCCAAAGTACTCGCATATCAAAGCGATTTTTTTTTTTTCTTCCCATTGAAGTCAATGGAAACTAAAATAATTTTTTCTGCATTGACTTCAATGGGATGCAATACCGCATGTGGCCAGAAGGGGGGGGGGGGGGGCGGCGGAGAGCCTCGGGAACGAGGACAGCACGGCCTTTCCGTGCATTTCCGAACGGCAACGTTCGGCTCTGCTCGGCTCTGGTGCCCCCCCACCTCAGGCCAAAAGCTTTGGCCTGAATCGTGCTCTTTTTGCGAGACAAAACTCGCAAACCGAGTTACGATTTTTAAAAATACAGTGCTCGTATTGTGAAACGCTTGTTAACCGCGTTACTCGCAATCCGAGGTTACACTGTGTGTGTATATATATGTGTGTGTGTGTGTGTGTATGTATGTGTGTGTATGTATACATACATACATACATTTTTTTTTTACTGCACTGTATTTTTCGGAGGAAGAAAAATACAGTGCATCTGGAAAGAATTCACAGTGCTTCACTTTTTCCACATTTTGTTATGTTACAGCCTTATTCCAAAATGGATTAAATTCACTATTTTCCTCAAAATTCTACAAACAATACCCCATAATGACAACGTGAAAGAAGTTTGTTTGAAATCTTTGCAAATTTATAAAGAATAAAAAACAAATAATCCCAAGTACATAAGTATTCACAGCCTTTGCCATGACACTCAAAACTGAGCTCAGGTGCATCCTGTTTCCACTGATCATCCTTGAGATGTTTCTACAACTTGATTGGAGTCCACCTGTGGTAAATTCAGTTGATTGGACATGATTTGGAAAGGCACACACCTGTCTATAGAAGGTCCCACAGTTATCAGTGCATGTCAGAGCACAAACCAAGCCATGAAGCCCAAGGAGTTGTCTGTAGACCTCCGAGACAGGATTGTATGGAGGCACAGATCTGGGGAAGGGTACAGAAACATTTCTGCAGCATTGAAGGTCCCAATGAGCACAGTGGCCTCCATCATCTGTAAATGGAAGAAGTTTGGAACCACCGGGACTCTTCCTAGAGCGGGCCGCCTGGCCAAACTGAGCGATCGGGGGAGAAGGGCCTTAGTCAGGGAGGTGACCAAGAACCCGATGGTCACTCTGACAGAGCTCCAGTGTTTCTCTGTGGAGAGAGGAGAACCTTCCAGAAGGACAGCCATCTCTGCAGATCTCCACCAATCAGGCCTGTATGTGGCCAGACGGAAGTCACTCCTCAGTAAAAGGCACATGACGGCCCACCTGGAGTTTGCCAAAAGGTACCTGAAGGACTCTCAGACCATGAGAAACAATATTCTTTGGTCTGATGAAACAAAGATTGAACTATTTGGCCTGAATATCAAGCTTCATATCTGGAGCCAACCAGGCACCGCTCATCAGCTGGCTAATACCATCCCTACAGTGAAGCATGGTGGTGGCAGCATGCTGTGGGGATGTTTTTCAGTGGCAGGAACTGGGAGACTAGTCAGGATCGAGGGAAAGATGAATGCAGCAATGTACAGAGACATCCTTGATGAAAACCTGCTCCAGAGCGATCTGGACCTCAGTGTGGGGCAAAGGTTCATCTTCCAACAGGGCAACGACCCTAAGCACACAGCCAAGATAAGAAAGGGGTGGCTATGGGACAACTCTGAGTGTCCTTGAGTGGCCCAGACTTGAACCCAATTGAACATCTCTGGAGAGATCTGAAAATGGCTGTGCACCAACGCTCCCCATCCAACCTGATGGAGCTTGAGAGGTCCTGCAAAGAAGAATGGGAGAAACTGCCCAAAAATAGATGTTCCAAGCTTGTAGCCTCATACTCAAAAAGACTTGGGACTGTAATTAGTGCCAAAGGAACTTCACCAAAGTATTGAGCAAAGGCTGTGAATACTTATGTACATGGGATTATTTTCATTATTTTCGTTTTTAATAAATTTGCAAAGAATTCAAACAAACTTCTTTCACGTTGTCATTATGGGGTTTTGTTTGTAGAATTTTGAAGAAAATAATGAATTTATTCCATTTTGGAATAAGGCTGTAACATAACAAAATGTGGAAAAAAGTGAAGCACTGTGAATACTTTCCGGGTGCTCTGTATTCTTGCACAATCCTCGGCTCCTCCAGAAAAAGACCCCCCCCCCCCCCCATATGTCTAGTGGTGGACTGTTCCTGATGTCTTCACATCCAGAGCCGGTCTATGAGCGTGATGACGTCAGGAGAAGTCCACCACACAATTCCCGCTGGACCGCGGCGGGGAGCAGTTGATGAGGGGACTGATCTTGTGATCGGAGGATCAGGTGAGTATATCTTGACTTTTCGAACCCCTAGACAAAAAGGAGCAGTTGACCCATACAGTACAGGCACAGTCCTACTGCATCGTGAAAAAAAAATATATATATTTGCCGGAGTTCAGCTTTAAATGTATTTTTTCCTGAAAATTAGCTTTTGAGAAATGGCTGCGCAAATATTGCGTAACGTAAAAAATTGCAACAGCAACCATTTTATTCTGCAGGGCCTCTGTTTTTTTTTTTTGTAAAAAAATATCATGTTTGGGGGTTCTATTTAAATTTTCTAGCAATAAAAAAAAAATGCTAATTGTAACGTGTGTGAGAAATGTCAAAATTAGCCCAGGCAGCAAGTGGTTAAAGCCTGTGGCTATCCCTGGAGATCACAAAAAGCTGGTAAATCGTCCCTAGAAATTGTTCTGTCACAGGATGGTAACTGTGCAGCCTGACGTGAAACAGGTCCGCTTTGAACAGCTTGGCCCACCAACAAGATGGCGGCGCTGCCGCTAGGTGTCGCTGGTCTGAAGCCGAAGCGACTCCTGCTTTCCCTGCGCAGCACGTCACGCGGCCACGCCCCCCCTGATCCGACGACGCTGCATCAATGGCGTCACGTGACCCAAACATCAGGTGACGTCTTCCCCGGCGTGAGGACTCAGCGCTTCGGGCTCCACGCCTGACCTGCTCGTCGACTTCCGGGCCCGAGAGTCACATGATCCTCTAACCGGGGACTGCCCGGTGTGACGTGAGCGCCCCCACCGGGCTCCTCCCACAGTGGGAGCGTGACGTCACCGGAGAGATGAGGTCATGAAGAAGGCGAAGGGGAGGAGTTGTGATTGACAGGTGCTTATTGGGGTGATTGGGGGGGCTGAGTGCGGGCTGGGGGTGTCCCTGCCGGGTCACCTAACGTGCACGGTGTGCCGCTTCTGTCATTGTGTGTTCTATCCCCATCACTACCCAAACCCCATCATCATCATCATAGGTGGGTCCCCCTCCCCCATCATCATCATAGGTGGGTCCCCCTCCTCCATCATCATCATAGGTGGGTCCCCCTCCCCCATCATCATCATAGGTGGGTCCCCCTCCTCCCATCATCATCATAGGTGGGTCCCCCTCCCCCCATCATCATCATAGGTGGGTCCCCCTCCCCCCATCATCATCATAGGTGGGTCCCCCTCCTCCCATCATCATAGGTTGGGCCCCCTTCCCCCCATCATCATCATAGGTGGGTCCCCCTCCCCCCATCATCATCATAGGTGGGTCCCCCTCCCCCCATCATCATCATAGGTGGGTCCCCCTCCCCCCATCAACATCATAGGTGGGTCCCCCTCCCCCCATCATCATCATAGGTGGGTCCCCCTCCCCCCATCATCATCATAGGTGGGTCCCCCTCCCCCATCATCATCATAGGTGGGTCCCCCTCCCCCCATCATCATCATAGGTGGGTCCCCCTCCCCCCATCATCATCATAGGTGGGTCCCCCTCCCCCCATCAACATCATAGGTGGGTCCCCCTCCCCCATCATCATCATAGGTGGGTCCCCCTCCCCCCATCAACATCATAGGTGGGTCCCCCCCTCTCATCATCATCATCATAGGTGGGTCCCCCTCCCCCCATCAACATCATAGGTGGGTCCCCCTCCCCCCATCATCATCATAGGTGGGTCCCCCTCCCCCCATCATCATCATAGGTGGGTCCCCCTCCTCCCATCATCATAGGTTGGGCCCCCTTCCCCCCATCATCATCATAGGTGGGTCCCCCTCCCCCCATCATCATCATAGGTGGG